>NC_061121.1:201341426-201368353 GCF_002878395.1 Capsicum annuum
ATCCTTTTTTAACGATGCATTAATCAACAATAATATATTATTTTATTGTTGATTAATGCATCGTTAAAAAAGGATAACAGTAAATCAAATAAGCAAAATAGTAAAATAATAGTTGCAACGGATCACCGATCTATTGCACGAGGTAGTATATCTGTTGCAGCATATAACCAAACTGTTGCAGCGGATGAGTAATCTGTTGCAACAATACAAAACATATCACTCATCTTTTAAGACAGATGAATGGTCTATTCAACAGATCACACAACTAATGTGAATCATCTATTGCAACATATGAGTGATCTGTTGGAATAGTTAAATAATCCATAGCAACGGCTGAGTAATCTGTTGTGACAATACAAAAAATATCACTCATTTGTTGAGAAAGATGAATGGTCTGTGCAACAGGTCACACATCTGTAGCAACACATGAGTGATCTGTTGGAATAGTTATCAACGGTCAATATTGTTTAGATTTCTTCCAACATAAGGTCGTTTATCGCGGCAGATGAATGATCGATTGGAAAAATCAAGTCTTGAACTTTTCCTGTAGGAAGAGTTGGTAGGATTTTATGTAATAGGAGGTTCATCTGTTGCATCAGATCATTAATTTGATGGTTCTTCCATTGCATCAGATGGTTAATTAGTTGCATCAGATTTTTATCCTATGCTTAATCTGCTGCAACATATGGTAAAGCTATTGTATCAGATATTTAATCTGTTGCATCAGATTATTAATCTGTTGCATCAGAATTGTAATCTGATGGTTCCTCTGGTGCATCAGATGGTTGATCTGTTGCATCATATGATAAATCCGTTGCATCAAATGGTTAATATGTTACACCAGATGGGTAATCTGTCGGAGGAAACAGTAGCATAATTTTGTTAAACAAAAAATAACAATTTCACCATTTTTATCAAGAACAAGAATAGAACAAATCAAAACAAATTGTCCTTTTATTTTTATAAACACAAACAATAAAAATCAAACTTCAAAAAAATGCAACAAACAACAAAATATCATAATTCACTTCGAAAAGAGATGAGATGAAATACCATAAATTAGAATTTTATTCAGACCGCATTTCAAATTAGTGCAACAAATATTGAAATTGTTAAAAAATACTATAAGAGAAGTTGACTCAAGTTCCTCGTTTTCTTCAAAACTAAAAAGGCCATAAATTTTTACCTGTGAAAGAAGAAAAGGAACGATGAAGAATTCGAAGTTGTTGTGGCTGGAGAGCAAGGCTGTCACGTCGATTGAAGTCGAAAAGAAACTCGAAGCCCAACTATTTATAGTCGGATGTTGAAGTCGTCGAGGATTGAAATGAGAAATTTGCAAAACAGTTGGTTGGGAGAGAGTTGAGAGAAGCTGTCGAGAGAGGGATGAGAGACAGGTTGATTGAATTGAAGAGAGGAACTCGAAGCCCAACTATTTATCATCGGAGGTAGAAGTCGTCGGGGGTTGAGGGGAGAAATTTTGCAGAACTGTTGGCTGGGAGAGAGTTGAGAGAAGCTGTCAAGAGAGAGGAGAGAGTGGTTGATTTGGATTGAAGAGGGGTGTGGGTTGGGTAGAAAATATTAATCAAGTCCACAATCAACTTAATCAAGTTTCTTAATAATGTTTGACCCTATCTGTTGGTCAATGTCACCAATCCTTCATTCAAGACTTAAAAGACACCTTTCCTTCAATTTTCTCTAGTTTTGAAGTGTTTTTGAATGAATTTGATGCTTGAATTAGTGAAAGAAGATTAAGTCCCTTTTTATTGCATACATTTGTATATTGTATAAGTCCGTTTTTTTGTATATGTTTGTATGTTGTATTATTGCATATACAATAGTCTTTTACTTTGTTGATTTTCTTGTTTCTCTTTATTATTTAAACATCATATATACATACGTATATATTTTTATTATTATGTATATTATTGAATAATTATATATATATATATATATATATATATATATATATATATATAACATTATGCAATATAATAAAAAGATTGTACTGTACATACAATAATATATAATACAATATACATACGTATACAATGTTATACGAAAAAAGTTACTTTTCATTGCGTGATCAAATTCTAATTTCGGGCTATAAAAATGTAATGTATACTTTTGGCCATGAAATTACAATGTATATTTGCTGAGTATTTTTTTTTAACTATTCCTAATTTATATTTTATTGCCGTGGAATACATGTGCAAACAGATTTAGAATTTAAAGTTTGCGGGTTTCCCACATTAACCAAAAAAATCAAATAGTAACTAAGAAGATTTGAACCCACAATCAAGAGATCAATAAAACTTTTAAAAATCTCTCGACTCTCCTAGACCAATAACAAACTTTGTTTATAAATATTCAACTTATAATTCTTATATATTTACTAAATTTCTTTATATAAATATAAGATCCGCACGAAAGTTATTGAATTCTCGAAAATCCCCATCTAGTCCCTGAAACCGTCCCTGCATGCAAAACACACGCAAAAAAATTAAAATAAAAAAAATTCAAGGAATAAAACAGTCAAGTCTATTGTCTTGATACAAATTAACCGTAACGGGTATGGATTATGATTCATTTAGAAAATGGCTCGAGGCATCTAATCAAATTTAATACGGTGAATTGATGCACAAATTATTATGCATCGGACAAATTCATTCAAAAGGTATGGCAATATTCAATTATTCATCTTCTTTTTACTATTAGCAGCTTTGATGACGTTCCCATCATTTTAACAAACATATCAATGGGTAAACTAAGTAAATTTGTGGGTCGCTTTATTTTATTGTCTCCCATAAAAAGCTCCTACAAAATTAGTGTAGCACAATTACCTATTTATTTCATTATATCTCAAATATTGTTAAATAGCTTTATATTTATTTATCTTTCAACTTCTTTTTTTTTCTTTTTAATTTTACTTTTATTTTATTTTTTATTTTTATTTTTTAAATTTTTTTTTTATTTTTTTTTTTTTTTTTTTTTCTCTCTCCTTCTTTTTTTTAAATTTTTCTCTTTTTTTTTCTAAGTCTTTATTTTTGTTTTGTTCTTTTTTTCTTTTTTCTCAACCTGTACTTTTTTTCCTTTTATCTTTTCAACTTCTATATTTTCTTTTTTTCTCTGAGTTATAGTTTTTCTTTTTTCATAATTTTTATTATTTATTTTTTTCTTCGATTCCTTCTAAACAAGTTACGCTCAATAGGCAAGAGTTGACACTACTACATTATATTATGATTTATGATATGTTTTACAAATCTTGTCTTAGAGACATGAGATAAGACTTTCAAACAAGGCAAAACACATCGACAAGCTCCTAAATTTGGCACAACTTTTATTTTGACACCTAAACTAGACATTATTCATTTTAAACACCTAAATTAGCGTCCAAGTGTCATTTTAGCACTTTTTGCCTACATGGCAAAGTGAGTGAATCACACTCTCTAATAGACATGTGAAAGAATGATTTAGTTGATTTTTTTTCCTTTTTTCTTCCCAATTTCTCTAGCCATTATTCTCAATTTCTCCCGTCATTATTTTCACCTTTGCATCAAGTTTAAATTCAAAGATACTCTTCAAATTTTTCATACCCATATTTCATTTTTAGAAAAAAGAACCTTCATTCTATGCTTTTCAAGTTTTTTATGTGTTTTGAGTTTGAAAAAATTTTGAAGAATGTTGGTGATTAGAATTTACAAATCTTCAACGTTTTTATTACTTTTTGAGTTATTTCTATAAATGATTTGGAAAATAACTTCAAATGCGTTTTTCGATAAGAGATGAAGAGAGCTTAATGGTATGGTAGGAATAACAATGCGGAACGTAATGGGGGGGGGGGGGGGGGGGGGGGGGGGGGTGTGTTGGAGATGATAATTTTGTTGGGATTGAGTGTTGTGGAGAAGATGACTTTGGGAGTGGATGAGTGTTGTGAAGAAGATAACTTGAGGGAGGAGGGGCGGTTGCAAAATAGATTTAAGTAGTTTTGTAATTATTTGAAAAAAATATCACTTGTCAGCAATTAATTGGTTATTTGCCATGTGTTTTTTTAATTCTTCTTTTTAATTAGTTTGTGTATATATTAATGAGGTGAAAAATTAAAATGAGTTGACATAATTTAATTGGTCAATTAATACACATAAGAAATGATTGTTATTCATGCGCCAGAGGGTTTACAGCAGTTTGTGCAAAAGGTGTCAAAATGATAAACTTGAACATTAATTTAGGTGTTTAAAATGAACAACGTCTAATTTAGGTGTCAAAGTAAACGTTTGTGTCAAATTTAGGAGTCTATCGATGTGTTTGACCTTCAAACAACAAGTTACGTTTCATGGGCAAGAGTTGATACTATCACATTGTTTTTTATTTATGATATGTTCTACAACTCTTACCTTAGAGACAAGACTTAGCTCACGGACCTTCAAACAAGTTATGCCCCAGGGGCAAGAATTGATACTACCAAGTTATGTTTTGATTTATGAGAAGTTATGCAACTCTTGTTTTAGAGGTATGACTTATTCCAAGGATTTTCAAACAATTTAAGTACATTGGGCAGAGTCAACACTACCACATTCTATTTTTTACTTATGAAATACTCTATAACTCTTGCCTTAGAGGCAGACATAGCCCAAAGACCATCAAGTAACAAGTTATGGCCCATGAGCAAGAATTGACACTATCACAATGTATTGATTTATGAGATGCTCTATAACTCTTTCCTTAGAGGCAAAATTTAGTTCAAGGACTTTCAAGCAACAAGTTGTGTCCAATGGGTAAGAGTTGACATACTACATTGCGTTTTAACTTATGAGATGTTTTATAACTCTTATCTAAGAGGCAAAACTTAACCCAAGGACTTTCAAATAACAAGTTATTCCCTATCTGTAAGAGTTGGCACTACCACATTATATTTTAATTTATGAGATGTTCTATAACTCTTATCTTAAAGGTAATACTTAGCCCAAGGACTTTTAAACAACAAGTTACGTCTCACGGACAAAAGTTGATATTATCATATTGTGTCTTGATTTACGAGATGTTCTATAAATCAAGGACTTTCAAACAATAAGTTATACCCTATGGGCAAGAGTTGACACTACCACATTATGTCTTGATATATGAGATGTTTTATAACGCTTGTCTTAGAGGTACGACTTAATTCAAGGACTTTCAAACAACAAGTTATGTCCAATGGTCAAGAGTTGACACTATCACGTCATGTATTGATTTAGGAAAGATTCTATAATTCTTGCCTTAGAGGTAAGACTTAACCCTCAAGACTTAACTCAAGAATTTCTAAACAAAAAGTTTTGCCACACGAGCAAGACTTAACACTACCACATTGTGTCTAATTTATGAGATGTTCTATAACTTTGTTTTAGAGGCAAGACTTATTCCAAAGGGCCTCCAAGCAACAAGCCATGCCCTTAAATTTACTTTCATGTCAAAGAAAGATAATTTCTTTGCGGATTATCCAACGATTTATATATTAGCAAAATATAATAGAAGTTGAGGAAAAAAGAAGAAATAAAATAAAGAAAACAAGAGATTGAGAGAAAAAAAAAGAGGAAAAAAATAAAGGTTAAGAAAAAAGAGAAGAACAAAAAATTGAGAAAAATAAAAACGAGAAGAAAAAATAAAAATAAAATTTGTGAAAAATGAAAAAAATGAGAAATGATAAAAACAAAAAAAAAATAAAGGTTGAGAAAAATGAATTAATAAAATAATTAAAAAAAGTAATGAAGAAATAGATATTGTTTGAGAAAAAGAGTAAAAAAAAATAACAAGTGAATTAAAACAAGATAAAAATAAAGATCTTGAAAAAAAAGTAAAAAAAAAAAATAGAAGTTGAGTGATAAATAAGCATGAAAAATTTAAAAGCATTTGAGGTGTGGAGGGGCAAAATGTAATAATCCTATAAATAAAAAGAAAGGAAGACTAATTTCTAAAAACTTTTCTTACAGGAATAAAAATTCAAAACCACCCACTTGGGGGTCATTCCATGTAATTTCCTGTTTAGTAAAGATACTAGTATATTTGACCGTGCTTCCTGCCGTCTGAAAAAAAATCTCTTACAATGTTATTAATTTCTTTTAAAGAAAAAACTCTTATAAATACAAAGATAGTAAAATTAATGAAAAATAAAATAAAATATATATAAAAAAAAAAAAAGGATACAACTTTAATAAAGTGTAAGACATTAATTCCTTAATAAAGTATAAAATATTGATTCTTATATTTACTTTTAAAAGTTTTTTCCTACCAAAAAATTAAATTTTTACAATACAAAGGCAAAACAAAAGAATTAATATATCATTAAAAAGTCTTTCTCCTGCAAGTTAAAATTAAAGTAAGAATATAATACTACAACAATAACAACAACAAACCCAGTGTATTCCCACTTACGTGGGGTCTGGGGGGGTAAGATGTACGCAGTCCATACCTCTACCTCTGCTGAGGTAGAAAGGCTGTTTCCGAAAGACCCCCAGAAATATAATACTATAAAAATATAATAATACTACTACTTCAAATATAAAATAAAAGAATGACATTAGGCAGAATCTCGTGAGGTAAAAGAATATAAATTTATATAGATCAATATCTTAATCATCATTATGCTATTTACATAGTTCATTCTTTTATATGTTTTCATATTAATAATTTAAGATAGTGCTATATAAATTACTCAATCTGTTTAATTCTTATAATCATTCTAACTTTAATGTGTTCTTAAACTAAAATGTGTATGTCCATATTTTTAAAAATATTTTAATATATATTTTATGTAGTTTATTGTATCTACTTATAAATACAATATTTAATGTGTCTGTAAATTACTTAAATTTGTACTATAAGTATTTCACTCTTTTTTTAATGATATCAAAAACGTCAATTTTAATGTACCATTAAGAGAAAAGAAAAATTAAATTCACACAACATGAGAAAATTAACATATTAAACTGAATTTATTAAATGATTTGAATCGGAAGAATTTTGCATGATTCTTAGACCTTTCTCTTTCTCTTTCCCTTTTCATTTTCTTTCTTTTTTTTCCTTTTTTTATTTCTTATTTATGTCTTCCCTCCTCCCCTTTTTTGTCAATAATGAACCATTTGTAATAACTTTTGTATTAGAACTAATCCTCTACAAATTTTCTATATTCAATGAAATATATATCAGTGATCTGTATTAAAGAATACAAAATTATTTAGTTACATATTTTACAACATGTGGCAATAAAAATTGAAACTAATTACCTGAATTTAATATATTCCTAGTGTTACCAACGTTCCCCCTTCAATTTTTTCTTATTTATTTTCTTTCGATGAGTTTTGATTTAGGTACGATAAGATGCACATAAGACGATTAATTAAGAAGTGCAAAATATGGTAGTCAATGATTTGCCCTCATCATACCATCTCACATATAGCCATCACGATTTGCATATGTTTTAGTTGATTTCATATTTTTTTTAGAGAATTTGTCCAATTAATATTTAGCGTCACTTTCACTGAAGGGACTCTCTCTATATTTATCTATCTATCTATCTATCTATATTGACTGACTTCTCTTTTTTTTTTATTTAATAAAATTAATAGTCATTTACATTTTAATTGAATATCACATTTATTATATATTAAACTATAGCTAATAAATACCACATTCGTCCATAATTGTCTTGATCATACTTTAAAACTGAAGAATAATTCTCGAATTAAAAATGAGTAAACTAGCTGAAGACTTTTCAACTTTCAAAAAAAATACAAGTGAGTTGTTTTAAATTTTTTAATTAGCAGAGAATTTGAGGAATTTTGTAATACTATATTAAATGCAAGGAATAAGGAAGGATAAATAAATGAAAAAAGAAAAACTCTACTTAGAAGTCCAGTTAATTTTCAATTAATAATCCTTTCCTTATATAAAATTTAAAGAGAAAAGTTATTGGCAAAATAGCAAAAACCTCACAAAAAAATAATAGTAATGTTGTTTAGAAACACAATCCAAACAATGAACGTACTTGTGATTAATTCAAGATAGCAATGAATGGCTCATTGTGGCTAAACAACTTTAGTGTGTAAAAAACAACTTTTGCAACGTCTTTGACATATACCACTGTATATGTTGGCCCTAATTTATTTATTTTCTTACAATTTTTTATTTGCATGTTATGTCTGATTCTAAATAAATCTATATAAAAACTGACTATGAAAACATCACCTATAGAATACAAAAGGATGACAGAAATAATAAGATTTCATGTGCTTATGCCATATTTTGTAGAAGCAAAACTTATTGATATTAGTAGGATTACTCATGTCAAAATAATTCACTTTTTTTTTTTCCGTTTCGCTACTACTATAACCAAACTACTATAACTTTGGTTAATGATTTCCAGTATTTTGTTTGTCATGAATATGAGTTTAACTGCATGATATGACCTAACATCTAATGAAGGTGCATACTTTCGTATGAATCAAATAATAATACATTGAATTATAAAATGACAATTGACACTAATATTAACGAAATATATCGAAATATATCGTTGTTTGAAACAATATTAATAATAACTCATTTATGAATTAAGCAAAGAAACATAAAAAGTTACATACGTGTTCTCACAAAACCACCAAAAAGAATATGTTGCTAGCAACAAAATGAAAAAGTTTTACATTTCAACAAATATAATAAGAGAAAATAAGAATTGTAAAGAAATTTACCAGCATCAAATGAATGACAAATGCAACTACTTGATGGAGTATGTATAGAGATATCCACATTAAATAATTAGACGTTTGAAGATGAAAGGTTTGATAAAATTAAATATTATTAATTACTAATTAAAAGTGGTTAGAAAGATGAAAATTTGTGAATTTTTAATCTTTTAAAATAAAAAAAATGGTCAAAAAATTCACAAAAAAGATAAATGATAATGAAGGTTTCTAAGGCAAGTCACGTAAGATTGGACTAAGTCCTCTTTTACGTGTATATATATATATATATATATTAATTAGAGAAAATGATATTGATATTAGCTTTGGTACTATTTAATCTCCTATTTGGCAGTGATACATCATATTCGATACTCGGTACCATTCTTATACATAGTAAATCATAGCATCAACAATACCAATAGCATTATTATTCTAATACACTTTATTTAATATTATTCTTATTCTAACACGCCCTCTTAATTTGATATAATAAACTAAATTATTAATAAAAAAATATTATCAACCTAACTAATCTCGATATGATTGATACACCTTATTCATTATTATTCTTATACTTTAACGATCGACCCTTAATAGCATGCCTTGTGAGCAACCCTTGGGCAGAGTGTTGGCGGTGGGGACGGAGGGGAAGTAAATCATATTATATCAGATTAAAAACTCACGGAAGACACCAACAATCCTGCAAAGAAAAAAATTAAAGTAGAAAAGAAATAAATATATATTTGAACTATCATAAATAGTATGCATATACCATTCATTATATGTTAGGTATGTATATATCTTTGTCGTCAATTTTTTAAATTGTATATATCCCTTATCCAAACAGCGAGACATGTGGCATCATCCTAGACATTTACTTAATTTTTATTTATTTACGAAAAAGGGACAAATATACCCCATACAATCATAACTGATATGCATATTCTGTCAATCTTTTGGGATTGTATGAAGTCCTTAAATTGAAACATTGAGCAATTTAACCACAAAGACAAATTCTCACCGAATGAGTAATAGAATCATAGCTGATTTCGAACATGATATAATGATTAATTTATGGAATTAAAAAGGAAGGCAGAAAATTAAATCAGGTTGGTGTTTAGAACCGAAATTTAGTGCTTGAACAGAAAAAAAATCTAGGGTGTGAAGTGAGAGAGAATAAGAAGAACAATGGAGGGGTTTCTAAATCATTTTAATGTTGCCTCTCAAATCGACTATTTAATTTCGGATCTAGCATTGAATTTTTAATATTGGGTCTAGGGTTGGGTTTTTAGTTTCGAGTTTTAATTAGGTTTGGAAAATGAATAGTTGGGAGGATTATTTTATTTCACAAAATAAATAAGAATTAAATAAATGTCTAGAATGATGCCACGTGTCCCGTCATTTGAGTACAAGATATACAACCCAAAAGAATAACCAAAGTATCACTCGAGGGTATGATAGTTTGGGGGTATATTTATCTCTTTTCCATAAAATAAATAAAAATTGGGCAAATGTCATAGCAAACATTTTTTCTGTTTTGGATCCCGAGCTGGGGAATATGATGGTTCCTTCGGAGCCTCTGGCTCAGGTGCAGGTGAGGGCGCTGGAGGAAGGGGTAGGATGATGCCACGTGGTGAGGGCGCTGGAGGAAGGGGTAGGATGATGCCACGTGTCCGCAATTTGGGTAAACTGTATATACAACTCAAAAGATTAATGGCAAGAGTTTATACATACCTAAAGTATAGCGGAATATAAATACATATCACTTATGATAGTTCGGAAATATATTTATCCTTTTACGAAATTAAAATAGAACCAAGGGAAGATTGTATAGATATTTGTTTCTTTTTTCATATTTGTTGTGCTTTCCATTTCGAATTAATTTGTTGTTGTTATTGCTCCCCTACGTAGTCCCTCTTTTCCTCACTGTTTAACAAGCATCATTTAAACTGAGGGTATATTGAAAATAGTGTTTCTATACCTATGAGGTAGAACTAAGATCTGCGTATACACTATTCTCTTGGACCCTACTTGCGAATCACACTGGGGTTTTGGTTGTTCTAGTGGAGGAAAAAAGTACGTCTCACAGAGTACAAAACAAAAGCAACTTGTGACAAATTACTGATGGAAACACGATCCATGAGAAAACTTTAATTACCAGCAACTGAAGCTTTAAATTGATGTAATTGTAACGAATGACTTCTTTTTCCCACTAAAAACAAAACGACAATGTGCGTATTGGGGAGAGGTGTGGGGGACAGGCAGATAAAACCAACGACATGGTTCGAGCACTCGAAAAGGAGAATAATGCGATGACTTATAATTTCATCATGGACACAATGATGACTGAGCAAGAAGTCAATTCACAATGACGAGAGCCAGATTCCTGATCTTATCATTTGCGACATAAAATGGGCATGGGATACCCAGCAACTTTGTCTAACAATCCATGTTTTCAAGATTAGTAATAATTACCAATTACATGCTACCTAAAATCTCCCCCTATATTGGAAATGATTTCCCCATTTATATGTTCACCTTCTGCTGCACCTATCCACCTTCAACATTCCAATGCTAAAGATGAAGAGAACAGAGCTCCTTCTCTACATTTTTCTCATATGTACAATATATGCAGCATGTCAACATGACTATAACTTCATTCCCATGGCTCAAGCTATAAAACCAGGCAAGTTTGCGACTCTCCACTGTTAATGTAACACTAATAAATGAATGTGATGCACTATTTTCTTCTTTTCCTGATATAGTAGCTCAAGCAAATCATGATTTTTCTATTTTCTAGAACTCCAGGATTTCCTATACAAAACAGTTAAAGTGTGATTTTATTAGGCAAGTATACCAGTGGGTCTAAACTCTAGCTTCTCTATCGCAGTCAAGTCTAATAAAAGCTCAGTGTTCTACACCTTGAGATCAACAAGAGGACACATTTTTGCTAATTTGGTAAGTCTTGCAAGTACGGAGTCTATATTCCAAAGTAGTTTATGCATGGGAGTCTCTAATAAAACTATTGTGGAGCAGGGAAAGTATGAGAAGATTCATAAACCACCATCTGGACCGAATCCAAATGGAAATCATCTTCCACCATCAAGGGCCAAACCAAACTGGAATTCATCATCCACCATCAGGCCATGAACAGGAGAATGAGCTAGCCGTATAAGACCAAATTTAGAATTGGAGGTTAGACATGTGTAATAGTTAGACAATTTCATCCCTAGGTTTTTATATGTAAAAACAGTGGGATATCCTACCAGATTGGAATTACATTTCCTTCATTTACTAAGCAGTCTAGAAGACTCGTGTTTATCTAATCTATAGTCCTTACTACTTCAAACTTAATATGCTCTACTGCAAACAATGTTATCAATTTAAGACTATCAATATCTAGTTTGATAACTTAAAAAGTAAAAGTCCCATAGGTCATTCTCAAATCTCAACAAGATCAAGACAGTTCAGAGTGAGCTAAAAGTGAAACCAAAGTTTATTTACTGAAAGCCAACTTAAGCCCAAGCTCCTATGAAACCAAACTAATCTTGTAGGTCACAAACGAACAACTTGCATGTTAGCATCAGTAACAGAGAGACAAGGATGAAGATTATGGTAGTGACTAATGAAGCAAAATAGAGAAAACTTAGGGCCAGCTGCTTAAATTCTATGTGCCACCATCTTACTGCAAACTTTGATGCATGCCCTCATCAGAACACACTATTGGCCACTCAAGTTGTGGTTAATATTTGTACAACAGTTATTACAACAAAGCCAACATATACACATTAAAGAAAATGGAAAAATTTCTTAGCTAAGCTCGTCGTTAAACTTGAAAGAGCTTGAATATATCTTAAGGAGTTTGCCAACTTATCAGGCTTTTTCCATTTAGCAAATAGTCCTTATAGATGACCGGAATGAAAAGGACCACCAGGCAGAAACTAAGACACATTTGTCACATATACAAGTTAAACTGCTAACTAAAGTGTGTAGTCTCTCTTCTGCTTTAGTTTATGCATGTTGTCTCTAATCAAACTGTTGTGAAGCAGGAAAAATACAAGAAGATCCATATACTACTACTGGGCCAAAGTCAACTAGAAATTGCCGCTTGCCATCAACGCAATGACCAGAAGAACAAGCCACTTCATTTGAAGATAATATTTGTTGAGAGTTGGAGATCAGACATATATGTGATGGAAGATTTAAGATTTAGGTTATTGTGCTTGTACAAACACCAGGATATATTTGAGATTGGAATTTTATTATACTTCACCAACTAAAAATTATCAGAAAAATATTGTTGTCTAGTCAAAAGACCTTGTTGCTCCACTTCTACTGTGCTCACTGCAAATAATACTATCAATTCATAACTATAAATTTAGCTACACATGGAAGGAGTACGATAAATTTAGCTTTTTCTTGCTAAACTTGTGCTTACACGCAAAAGCGTGTGAATTCACTTTTGCATGTTCTCGTTATTTGGCAGATAGCCATTAAATAGATGACCGACATGAAAATGGCCACTATACACTAACTAAAATACAGATTTGTCAAATATACAAGTTAAACTGACTGCTAAAGAATTGGTTTACCGCTTTATACAGAACGCTTCCTTTTTGATCTTTTACTCTTCCTTGGCCCTGTGTAATTCGGAACTTCTTTACTACTGCTAGAAGCATAAGCCTCTTCTAGAACTTCCTCATCCTGCAACCAATATTTAACAAGTATATGAGCCCAAATTCAGAACAATGTCTTCCAATTGAAAATTTAAAAATATGCCAAACAGCACCACATAAAACAACTCATCTTTGGGGTACTAAGAAAATTATTCTTCCCCCTCCTCATCAAACTGAAATAATCAAGATTTGAAATGTTCCAGAGCAATTTAATATAACACCTCCAAGGAATTCTCATGATCCTAGTAGTTTTCCATGATTATTGACTCGTTAATTTAAGTCATTTGACCCTTAGAAGGTTGGAAATTGTTTGGGTTGTGTTTCGGTACTTTCAACTATGTTTTGGACCAAAGAAGAGTGTCGTGCACCACGCAAGGGGGTCCCCACATTGGGCCACGCGCTGCATGGAATATTGAGGGGAGCTACTGTTTAGCTTCCAGGCTGAGAGGCAAGGCAAGGCGCGCGCGACGTCTCCCAAGCGTGAGGTCCCCCTCCTTCATTATTTATTAGGGGTGTTTTGGTCCTTTTACCCTAATATAACCTCCCAAACCCGACTTTAATCCCCCAGTAACATCTAAAGACTTGGCAAATTCATCATTCTCTTCCTCTTAAAACTTCAAAAAAACAAAAGTTCTCTCCACAGTCAAGCTTAAGGGTTCCACAATCCAAGTTCTTCCTCAAGGATTTTCATCCTTCTCAAGTATGTAAGAATTAAAGTGAGGAAATCCTTTCATCCTCACACCATGATTTCAAAAGCTTGTTGATTAGAAGTTTAAAGTTACGTTTTTCAAACCCGTCTATAATTTCACGTGTTCTACTTATTGGGTTGATTTTACTTATGCTTAACCTTGAAAATCCATAGTAAAACATGAAATTTGAAATACTTTCTCAACTATTGATATTTTAGTGTGTTTAAAGGGGTTATGGATTAAGGAAGTTCACTTTGTAGTTCTCTCCCCAATTTAGATGTGTGTTTATGGAATTTCCTTGTATTCATGTTTCAAAGCATGTTTTTAAAAAACTTAGTCGTCATGAAGTTCAATGAGTTGGTATAAACTATAAACTCATAGAAGAGTTGATTTTGAGCAAAGTCTCATACTTTATCTTTAGATAGATGGAAATTTATAAATCTTGTGAGCATATGATTAAACAAATAGCTTTGGGAGAATTATTTAGCACTGAGAGGACACGAGTTTAGCTAACCCAAGTCTCATAACTACGTATCACTGCATGAATTATGATCGCACTGCAAGTTGGACGATATCTCCTAGCCCAAAAGGCTAATTAGCGGATCCATATAGAGATAGATAGGCTCTAAACTCTGGCAAGGTTTAGAGCAGTGTTTTGGACGACGAAAGGCAACAAAAAGCGACTAAGGTCTGCCTCGCCACGAGGCGAGGCGAGCGGCAAGGCGTTCGCCTTTTTGAAGTAACGCATCAATTAATAGAAAAGTTAAAATATTTAATTGCATATATAAATAACCAAAATCTCAATAGCAATAACATACTAACAAAGATTTCAATTCAAAAGTTAAAACAGATAGTAGATACTCCATTGAAATTGTTATTGATGGTCAAATAATTACTGTATTAATTAGTAAATATAACTAAATTGAATTGGGCAGAAATAAAATTGGGTTAGACGTTGGACAACATGAACTCACATGATGTATGTCGATTGTTAGAAACTACCCACCTAAATACTTCACATTATTTTATAGTTTGACTTGATATGATCATTTATGCAATCACAAGTACGATGATTTTCAGATATGCAACAACAACAAACCCAGTGTATTCCCACATAGTGAGGTTTGGGGAGGGTAAGATGTACACAGTCCATACCACTACCTCCGGCTCAGTAGCAAGGTTGCTTCCGGTAGACCCCCGGCTCAAGATAAGATAAGTAATCACAACCGTACAAAACGCATGGAACAAGATGGCAAGACATAAAAACACCCCTACAATGGAAAGTAAACAAAGAATAGTAGGCACTAGTAATACAGCATGCAACAAGGTAGCCTAACAAGAGTAATACACCAAACAGGTAATGCCCTACCCTACCTACCCTAATAGTCACTAGCCTTCCATCCTAATACGCGTCCTCAACTCTTCTTATCTAGGGTCATGTCCTCAGTAAGCTGTAACTGCTCCATGTCCCGCCGAATCACCTCTCTCCAATATTTCTTTGGCCTAGCCCTGCCTCGCTTGAAATCATCCAAAGCAAGCCTCTCACACCTACGAACTGGTGCGTTTGTGCCCCTCCTCATCACGTGTCCGAACCATCTCAAGCGGACCACCCGCATCTTGTCCTCCACCGAAGCCACTCCAACCCTCTGCCGGATAGTCTCATTCCAAACCCTATCCCCCCTAGTAAGACCACACATCCAACGTAACATCCGCATTTACGCCATCTTCAATTTTTGAATATGAGAGTTCTTGACTGGCCAACACTCCGCTCCATACAACATGGCCGGGCGGACTGCCACCCAGTAAAATTTGCCTTTAAGCTTAGGCAGCACCTTCTTATCACACAACACCCCCGAGGCGAGCTTCCACTTCATCCATCCCGCCCCAATCCGGTGAGAGACATCCTTGTCAATCTCACCATTCCCCTGAATCATGGACCCGAGGTACTTGAAACTATCCCTCTTACACACCACCTTACTACCACCTCGTCCTGCTCCCTCGAGCCATTAAACATTTTCAGATATGCATTCTTAGATATGTTTAGCTCAGAGTCAAAAGTTACGGATTTACATCATCAAATTATGAGTGTTTATTTCTCAAAGATTCTCATCGTACATTATTAGCTATGTCCCTGTCTTATATAACTTGATTTATGCCTATTTATCTAATTCAGTTTCAAAGCTTGTTAAATATGAAATGTTTTAGACTGTTTAGCTTTAATCTTACATACCAGTACATTCCCATGTACTGACCGTATACTTTTCCTTGTGCTACATCTTTTCATTGATGTAGATTCCGGTGCTCATTTCCAAGCTCGTGGTTAGGCAGTTGCAGCTTCTACGTTCAGCAGTGATGAGTCTCCTATCATTCAGGGGACTTAGAGTGGTTACCAGTTTTAGTTTCAGTTCATTGTTTTATGGACATTTGTTTCTTATAGGTAGTCCGGGGCCTCGTCCCGGCAAACTTATGTCATTTCAGTTATCATAGGCTTCGCCAGACATTAGCTATTTAGTATATGATAGACTTTCAGTTGAATTCAGTATTCGTCTGTAAAGACATGTTTTATTTTCAGAACTTAGCCCGTGTTGTTGTTTCACAGCTTCCGCTTCAATTTGATAAATTATACTGTTCTTTAGATATGCTATACCAAGGGTCCGCTTGGGGCCAGTTGTGGTTCCCAGTGCCGGTCACACCTAGGGTGTAGGCTCAGGTCGTGACACTTAAAATCCACGAGCCTAGAATTACATATGCATATCTCTCTTGTCTGAGTGAATCTCATTAAACTTTGAGCTTGATCACATAACCAATCATTATGCATTTTGCTCAAAATTATTGATTTAAAACTGAATTTTTGAGTAATCCTTGCTTAAGCGACAGAGAAAAAGAAAATATTTAGAACACCAGAGACGGAGAGTTTCCAATTTGTTCTTTCCTCAACTGCCTCTCCTCAAGCAAACGAATTGCAAGAATAGTCAGGAATATATAGAGAGACACTGAAAATTGGGATGTGTAAATGTAATACACTATTAGATCACGATTATGGAGCAAATGTATCTTCATGCACTTCGAATTACCAAAAAGCAGAACCACAGGTTTAATAATTAGAGGTCAGGGCACTCATAACGAAAAAACAAACTCCAGTCAACTAGAGAAAGTTCGATTTTAAGAAAGCAATGAGATACAAAAACACATAGTATATGTTATCATCACATGCAACTTTTGTCTAATAGCGTTGGCGTAAGGGTTCCGCGGTGACGTTCTTTGCCAATATATAACATTTACTAACTCAACAATGTACCCCAGCATCCTTGAAAAAAAGACCAACCTGTGTAGTGACAAGGGAAAAAACTATGATTGTTTCCAACGCTCACAATGTGAATCTCCCACATTCTTCTGGTCCTCTTTTGGGCAGTATTTCTTTTTTCTCTCACGCAGCTGTTCTCTCCTTAGGTTGGCGGGTGTATTTCTTTTCACTCTTACACAGCTCTCCTCTTCTTAGGCTGGCATTATGGAGTCTAAAACTCTAAGGATAGCATAGTTGTGAGTCTAAGTACCATGTCACCAACCATGCCTTTATTACATGGAAGACTTGCATTATAAGTGAAAAAGGAAGGATAGTACTTTTAGAAAGAAAACATTTATAGTGCAATAAATTAACGTGCCTTAGTAGGCTGGAAGCCATCCATGTGTCATATTGTCCTCGGACATGCCTATTCCTAATTTCCTATTCACCGTCTACTAACAACTAAATTTAATCACGCAAACATGTCTAAGATGAACTTGTCAGCAGAGATCAAATACAAAACAATAATTTGATGTTTACCTTGGGCTTGGTGTCATCATCTGGTTCGTCCTCAGAATCAGATATAGAAGCTGATAGGTCAACCTTATCGGTAGGGAGTGCCTTGGTTGACTTTTTCTTCTTTTCCTCTTCTTTTAGCTGCCTGAATCTGTCTCCGTAAACTTTCTCATTAGCTTGGTAAACATTGTAAAGTTGATTTAACTTTGAAATATTATACACACCTCTCTCCAGATTGATCAGGTTGAGAGGTAGTTCTCTTTGCCCGTCCAGCACTGATGATACCACTAGCATCTCCACTCACAGCAGGCTTTGCACCACCTAGCTTGCGTAGCCATACTTGTTGTGCTGTGGTCAGCACATTATTTGTGAACCTTGAAACACAACATAAAAGGCACAAGTTAAGAAAACTATCTTGCTTCATTGAATATAATATCCAGAAAACAAATCGACTTTTGAATTAAAAGAGATAAAAGGCAGAAGCATGATAACTTGTCAGGTGTTGCCTAGTAATGAGAGAGAACTTAAAAGAAAAACATATAGAATAGATATCAAGAAACTTCTTTGACATGTCTTTAGACCGGAAAGTTTGAAAGAGCTCAGACAGTATAAGGATACATCTTAGTGTATGAAGGCAGCATAAAAATTTCTTTATCCTCTCCTCTTATTCAGTGACCACTGGAAAAACAAGTGAATAACAAATTTCAATTTATTGAAGTAAATTTTAGCTCCAAAAAAATAGATTTATTAAAGTTCTCAATTATAAAAATGACAATTCACAGAAGGAGTGGCTCATATTTGTTAAGACCAATTCCATAATTCTATATCAGAGACAATATTACATTGTCACTTTAAGTAAGAGCTCACCAGTAAATTGTTAACCCTGATGGAACAGACAAGGAGAAATAACCAATCATGAGCGGAAGGAACTTGAAAACCAGAAGCGTGTTCTTTTGAGTTGGATCATCTGTCTAAGAAGTGATTTCAAGGATTTCAATTTAACATGACAGAAGCATACAAAAATTGAGATCAGAAGGAAATAAGCTGGAAGATAAATCCGGGTTCGTACTTGGGGAGGTTTCATTATCTCCATTGAAACATATTGTGAAACAATTAGCAGGAGAGGCAAAACGAGGTAAGCCGCTGTGTCATGCCAACCCAAAGGCGGATGCCCGTCCTGAAAATGTCAACAAATTTCATGTCCGTGATCCTACTAAACTGTATTGTTATTACAAGAAGATTTATCTTCTGGGCTCAAGAATTTAAGGGAAAGCCAATTGAGTGAGATGGAAGTGGGTAATTGCTCCACCCTTTTTATGATTAGGGAGATTACTCAAAATAAATTTTTAGCTATGGTATAAAGGTGCAATTAGGTTGTGAGACTGACCACAAATGGGAATAGCCAAGAAACTCCAGATCCGCTCTGCCGAGCAGCTATAGTAGTTGGGCCTCCCAAAGAAGGAATCCAAAAGAAACCTTCAGTCAGCAATCCCTTTTCAGAAAGGAAAAAAGGTAAATAAACTCATTATTTAAATAAAAATTAAGAAAATATGATAATACTAACTTCTTCAATACCTCATTTGCCACATTGGAGAGAGCTTGATAAAGACCAATCCAAACAGGTATAGTAGCCAATGTTGGGAAACATCCTGTTATTGTGTAGCCACAAGAAAATAAATAAATAAATAAATAGATAAACCACGATGGAAGTGCAAGTACTTCCTGAATTCATCAACTGGAAGCTAAAGTTAAGATGGAAGGAAATATAATCCAGAAGCTCACAGCGCTCATTATTTTATGGCATGGTCCCTTATTAACTGGTATTGAAATTTGCAGTTAGTTAATGTGCTACAATTAGCACATGTCAAACAATTTGTACTTTTTATATTGTAGTGGGTTCATTAACCTTGTGCAGGTTTATTGAAACTACGACCTGTCCGTTAATGATGCAGTTAACCTTCAAGTCAATGCATATTTAACAGCACCTTAGTTCTAGACTCTGGTGACTCTCTGTCACAACTAACAAGGCATAGGAATTGAGGTGTATCTTCCAAATCATCATGTATATTAGAATTGTGGTATTCACGTAAGACTTAAACCCGCGGACATAAAGTTGAAACATTTGATGCCACTTATAACCACTGCAGTGCAGCTACTGGCCAGACAATTCATAGGAAACTGCACCTGAAAACTTACCCCAGGTTGCTAAGTAGTGGGGAACCATTACTTATTACAAACCAAAACCTTTTCTTCTTTTACAATGCATAGCCTCAAAGGACTATCACTAGGATACATGAGAAAGAAGGGGTTGACTAACTTAAAGATATTATTTATCATTTGAACTCAAACAGGAGATGAAAAATATTATTGGAAGTAAATATTAACCAAAATATTAAAAAGCAAACTTAGAGCAGTGTTCTCTGGCATTGAGAAACTGGTTTTCGTGTTTATGCTCATCTATGCTTCTCCAACCATTACGAAAACTAAGTCAAAAATTGCACTTAGCTCAAAACAATTCACTATCTCAAAATTCTTCCTTCCTGGAGGACAGGAAGATTTTGATTCACCATTCATTTCATTTCCTTGATAACCGTGGTGTCTGAGCCAACTTGTGCGCACCTCGACTAACTTAATGACAACTTCACGTGACACAGACATCAAAGATTAAAAAGGAATAAAACTGAAATCCAGTTCAAACAAATTCTGATGGAAACATAACACTAGGCAACCCAGTTCTAAGATTTACTTAAATAAGAACTAAAAATACAAAACCTAGACCACAGAGGGACAACTATGAATGAGCAGATATGTAATTCTTTAACTGATTAAATGACTCTGTACACTACCACAAGATATAATCTGCAATTCACTACTAGCTAGGAGAGAAAAACCAGGACAAGTTTCTTTTAAAATATATATGCCCAATGCTTTAAACCAAATAAGAAGATCTGACAGAAACAGCAAACGAAAGCATAACTAGAGAAGAGAGTGCAGACTAGTAGAATGAAAAATTACCAGCAAGAGGATTGACCCCTGCCTGCTTATATAAACGCGAAGTCTCAAGTTGGATTCTCTCCTGAATGAAAGATAAGACAAAAGATGTTAGTTTTGTTCCTGACCACCATATGAGGACACAACAATAATCATAATTCTGTAGGTATAGCTTCACAACATTAGAAACACCCTTTTGGTGAACAAGTTTTCTTTATCACCATAAGCAATACTTTTTCCTCTTTTTGTAAGAGAACCAATACTATAGCCATAAAAAAACTCTAAACTAACCATATTAAGCTGAAATCTAACAAGAAAGTTGTAACAGTTACAATGTCAATGTGCCCATACTTCACTCTTTTTTACAGCACTAAGTACCAAAGAATCTCAAATGCATAAGTCAAATTTAGAAGGTCATATGGTTCTGAAAAGAAGCTTAGATGAAACAGCGAGTATCAATCAACGTGAATTGGAGCTCACCTGATTTCCAGCATATCTTTGCTGAATAGCTTTGATCTTTGGTTGGAGACTTTGCATTGCTAGTGTTGATTCAACCTTTCAGATGACACAATGTCATACATCAGCAATAACTCAATTGCAGTGATTTATCATTTAATGAGGAACAAGGGAACAGGGGACCCCTGTTGACTTGAGTTTGAAAAAATGATCAATTCACTAAATTCAAGTTCTCATCCCATTGCACTGTTCATAATACTAAACAGACGTAACTAAGTGGCATGAACTGAAATACCAGAACAACTCTAAAACATCCAAATCTAGCAGCATCTGCTACACAGGCTCACCTGTTGCTTTGTCAAAGGGAAAGTTACAGCTTTAACCACGAGAGTAAGCAATATGATTGCAAATCCATAGGCATAAGGCACATGCACAGCTTGCAGTCCGTCCTTCATTACCTGAAAGGAGCAAAGTGAATGAGTGAACATAGAGTGTGCGAGGACATAATAGAACCAGTATCGCAAGAAGATAACCTTTCCAAAACTAAAACCAAAAGATAACCTATCTAGAACTGAAACAAAATAAACTGCAGTACTTGTACTTCGTCTAATGAAGACAGCCAACCTGTTGTCCTATGAGAATCTTGTTAAGGTTTCTTCCGTATACTTAAATTTCCATTTTTTTTTTTAATTTTGGAGGAAAGGCAGAAGGGGAGGAGGAGAGTGGAGCACTCAAATCTGGTAGGATAAGAGGAAAATCTGAGTTCGGTGTGTGTTAACACGAAAAATAACAGAGTTGATAGAGAATTCATACAATAGGTAGAGTAGAAAAAAAATCTAAAAACAAAAGTTTAGTTTACTTGTAGTGTTATGTTATAAAAGGTGAAAAGCAAAAATAACTTTAAAAGAAAAACATGCTCAGGTTTGTTAGAACATTAACTGAAAAGCGCAAATGAACTATGGACTTAAATTAATAAAGTCGCAAAAGAATAGAAAAATTGAATATACGTATGTAATTCAAGAGTAATTACTGTAAACACAAACAACAATTAAGTGGATTAAGGAATTGATAAAATTGTACTTAAATTGAACAGTCGTTTAGAGCTGCTCTCTTCAACACATAAGCCATCGGTGATGAGTTTCATGTTTTAGCTTTTGGCGCCTAAACTGAAGTGACCCATAAGAGGCACGGTGTGTTGCCTGTATTGCATCTCAGGGTGTAACGTGCCTCAAACAAGACTTTTCGTCCACCCCCCCACCCCTCCAACTCAGATCCTGCTCAATCATCACCACTATAATGTCCTTTTTATCTCACTGACCTATCAGAAATATTACTTTCCAGCAATTAGTATATTATGAGTTAATTATTAATTAAACATGTGCAAGCAAGGTGTTGTTATTGTTCAAAAAACAAAAAACATGTGCAAGCGAGGACCATCCTAACTTATGCTGCTATGCAATATTTCTAACATAAACTCTGGATGAAAGGAAATGATGATGGTCCAAAAACAACAAAATCTGTTTTGGACGTTCCAATCAGTCATGGCCTTGTTAAATAAATCCATGAAAGCAAAGTCGGGATTAGGGTAGACGGATAGTAGGAAGGGTGCGTCATTGTTAGGTACGAGGTCTTTGTTTTGTTAGTTGTGCTTGTAGTTATAGTATTAGTATTATTTTAGAGTGCGTTATTATTTGTCGTATTACTTGGTGAGTCTTGTTTATGCTATTATTAGGTTGGTTATTCCTATTGTTTCTTGTCCCTTTACATTTCTATTCTAGACAGTTGTATCTTGAGGGGGTCTATTGGAAACAGACTCTCTATCTCACATCCGAGGTAGTGGTATGGACTACGTACACTTACCCTTCTCAGACCTCACTTGGTGGGAATATACTACGTATGTTGTTGTAGCAAAGAGGAGTCGGGAAGATATTTAAGCAAAACAACACTATTGGAGAGCTAGAGACTCTTAAATATTACCCCCTCCTTTCAATTTGTTTGTCTAATTTTGACTTGACACGAAATTTAAGAAAATAAATTAAGAGTTGCCTGTGGTCTTAAATTAAAGATATCTAGAATTTACCAAAACATTCTTTAATTTTGTGGTCTCAAAACATGCCAGTGGAAAGTTACAATTAAAGAGTTTCCAAGAAGGTAAAGAAGCATTCTTTTTAAATGGACTAAAAATGAAAGTAAGATAAACAAATTGAAACAGAGTCTGTAATAGGAAAAATGAAGTCAAACAGTACTAGATATACCTAAACTTAGAAAACTAAATACACACGAAATAAATACAGAAGGCAGCAAGTGAAATCATTATTATGAATATGCTGAACTTATATACAGTCTGAGAAAAGGAGAATAAACACTAAAAAGTAGTATTCGGCTGCCCAATTCATGTCACACCCTTTCCTTTTTGTTCCATCCCAAAAAATATGTCATGTTTCCTTATTTCGCAACTATTTAATGATACCATCCCATTTTACCCTTGTTAGTCTCAGTTAACACTTTTTCATGTGATAACCGTAGTGTCCGGATCAGCTTGAGTGCACCTCGACTAATTACACGAGATACCTGCCACCTCCCACCAGCATCGGGTCAGCAACAGGTACAGTAACTCTATTCACCAAGACTAGAACAAATAAAATGAGCATTAAAGTGACTTTGATAATGGAAATTTGGTCAATATAACAAAGTCTTCTCTTATTTCATAAACTTCATGTTTGGTTAAAAGTATGGTTCAACGGTGCCACATATATTGGAACAGAGAGGATAACAACGATCATAATTAACTCGATATTCAATAAAACCAATAACAAAATTTAACCTTCAAAACAATTTCCATGGCATCAGAAATGAACGCGAACCAACCACCACTTTTCTGAGCAGTACCAGCAGCAGCAGAACTAGCATCAGAAGCAACACCGGGATCAGCAGTCACAGCAGCATCAGCTAACGTGTATAAAATTCCCTCCGCTCGACTCACAACCGCATCGAAATCGAAATTCGAGTGAAGTGACTGAATCGGAGGAAGCCCATGGAAGCTAAATTTCACTCTAGTAGAAATTAGTCTTCGCCTGTGACGAGAGAGGGAAGGGAGAGGAATTCCGATGAATGATGACGGCGATGAAATTAAGGTTTTCGCCATGGGAGGATTGAAGGAAAAATGAAGTGGAATTCAGCTTCTCATGGAAGAGGGGAAAGTGGTGGAGGATGAGTGGTAGTTAATAGAGAGTGGAGGAGGAAGAGCCAAGGAGAGAAATATCCCTATCCTTTTCTTTTCCTTATTTGGGAATTAAAATATTGAAATTGGATTAACCGAAAGTTACTTTGTTTGTGGTTGGTCCACGATTACTAATCTTTCTATTTTTCAAAAATGTTTTAAAATTATGTTTATCTTAAATCATACTACTATTTTCAGGACAATAGTAACTATTTTACAGAATTTTAAGTTTTTCAAAAAGCACTTTAAAGTTTTAAAAAAAAACAATTTTAAAATTTTAGTCATTTCCAACTTTTCGAATAGACAGAAAGATATGTCTATCTTCATTATATGTCTATCAAATGGGCCGAGTTGTCTCGGCCCATTCCAGCCCACTAAGCAAATCTGACACAGTTTGACTCGGTCTGGTTAGTTCATGGGTTGTAGGGTATCGGGTATCGGGCTGGATTAATTTTTTATTTGAATCCAGTTAATTCAGTCCAGACCAAAATCGGTACAGGCCCGCGCGGATAATTGTCCAGGCCCGGTTAAGTTTTTTTCTTTTAAAGCATTTTTAATTTATATATTATATAAATTAGTAACGATATAGTGTGTATATATATTGTAGTATTTATATATATTGTAGTATATGTTCTATTTAAAGTAGTACATATATTGAATGATACATATATATGTGTATATATTTTCTAAAATAGTATATATTTAACGTATATATATGTATATATTTTACAAATTAGTATATAACTATATATATATATATAGCGTATGGATATATTGTAGTATATGTTTTATTTAAAGTAGTACACATATTGAATTATACGTATATATGTGTGTATATCTTCTATAGACGTATAGATTTAACATATAGATGTGTATATGTTTTATTAATTAGTATATAACTATATAGTGTGTGGTGTGTATATATTATAGTATACATATTGTAGTATATATTTTATTTAAAGTAATACATATATATTGAATGCTACGTATATATGTGTATATATCTTCTATAAATGTATATATTTAACATATACATGCGTATATGCATGATAAATTAGTATATAACTATACACTTAGTGTGTATATATTGTAGTATATATTTTATTTAAAGAAGTATATATATTGAATGGTACGTACATACGTGTATATATTTTCTAAAGTAGTATATATTAAACGTATACATGTGTATGTGTTTTATAAATTAGTATATAACTATATATATAGTGTGTGTATATATTGTAGTGTATGTTTTATTTAAAGTGGTACATATATAGTGAATGGTGCGTATATATGTGTATATATCTTCTATAGACGTATATCTTTAACGTATACATGCATATATGTTTGATAAATTAATATATAACTATATATATAGTGTGTGTATATATTGTAGTATATATATTGTAATATATTTTATTTAAAATAATACGTATATATTGAATGGTATGTATATATGTGTGTATATTTTCTAAAGTACAATATATTAACGTATACATGTGTATATATTTTATAAATTAGTTTATAACTAAATATAGTGTGTGTGTGTATATTTTAGTATATGTTTTATTTAAATAAGTACATATATTGAATGAACGTATATATGTGTGTATATTTTCTAAAGTAGTATATATTTAACGTATACATGTGTATATATTTTATAAATTAATATATAGCTATATATAGTGTGTGTGTGTATATTTTAGTATATATATTGTAGTATATATATATATATATATATATTGTAGTATATGTTTTATTTAAAGAAGTACATATATATTGAATGGTACGCATATATGTGTATATATCTTCTATAGACGTATATATTTAACGTATACATGTAAATATGTTTTATAAATTAGTATATAACTATATATATAGTGTGTGTATATATTGTAGTACATATATTGTAGTATATTTTATTTAAAGTAGTATGTATGCATTGAATGGTACGTATATATGTGTATATATTTTCTAAAGTAGTATATATTTAACGTATAAATGTGTATATGCTTTATAAATTATTATATAATTATATGTATAGTGTGTGTATATATTGTAGTATATATATATTATAGTGTATGTATATATATATATTGTAGTATATATTTATTTAAAGTAGTACATTTGTTGAATGATACGTATATATGTGTATATATTTTCTAAAGTAGTATATATTTAACGTATACATGCGCATATGTTTTATAAATTAGTATATAACTATATTTTAGTGTGTGTATATATAGTAGTATATATATTATAGTATATTTTATTTAAAGTAGTACGTATATATTGAATGTTATGTATATATGTGTGTACATCTTCTATATACGTATATATTTAACGTATACATGTGTATATGTTTTATAAATTAGTTTATAACTA
>NC_061121.1:201368453-201369940 GCF_002878395.1 Capsicum annuum
ATATATATTAAATGGTACGTATACATGTGTATATATCTTCTTTAGACATATATATTTAACGTATACATGCGTATATGTTTTACATATTAGTATATAACTATATGTATAGTGTGTGTGTATATATTGTAGTATAAGTTATTTAAAGTAGTATGTATATATTGAATGGTACGTATATATGTGTGTGTATATTTTCTACAGATGTATATATTTAACGTATACATGTCCATATGTTTTACAAATTAGTATATAACTATATATATAGTGTGTGTTTATATTGTAGTATATATGTTGTAGTATATTTTATTTAAAGTAGTATTTATATATTGAATGATACGTATATATGTCTGTATATATTTTCTATAGACGTATATATTTAACGTATACATGTGCATATGTTTTACAAATTAGTATATAACTATATATATAGTGTGTGTATATATTGTAGTATATATATTGTAGTATATTTTATTTAAAGTAGTATGTAAATAATGAATGGTACGTATATATGTGTATATATCTTTTATAGGCGTATATATTTAACGTATACATGTGTATATATTTTATAAATTAGTATGTAACTATATATATATAGTGTGTATATATTGTAGTACATATATTGTAGTATATTTTATTTAAAGTAGTATGTATGCATTGAATGGTACGTATATATGTGTATATATCTTCTATAGACGTATATATTTAACATATACATGTGTATATATTTTATAAATTAGTATGTAACTATATATATAGTGTGTGTATATATTGTAGTATATTTTATTTAAAGTAGTATGTATATATTGAATGGTACGTATATATATATATTAACGTATACATGTTTATATGTTTTATAAATTAGTGTATAACTATATATATAGTGTGTGTATATATTGTAGCATATTTTATTTAAATCAGTACGTATATATTTAATGGTATGTATATATATATGTATATATCTTCTATAAACGTATATATTTAACATACACATGTGTATATGTTTTATAAATTAGTGTATAACTATATATATAGTGTGTGTATATATTGTAGTATATGTATTTTAGTATATTTTATTTAAAGTAGTACGTATATATTGAATGGTACGTATATATGTGTATATATCTTCTATAGATGTATATATTTAATGTATACATGTGTATATATTTTATAAATTAGTTTATAACTAAATATAGTGTGTGTGTGTATAGTTTAGTATATGTATATTGTAGTATATTTTATTTAAATTTGTACGTATATATTGAATGGTACATATATGTGTATATATCTTCTATAGACGTATATATTTAACGTATACATGTGTATATGTTTTATAAATTAGTGTATAACTAAATATATAGTGTGCGTATATATTGTAATATATATATATTGTAGTATATTTTATTTAAAGTAGTACATATATATTGAATGGTGAGTATATATGTGTATATATTTTTTATAGACGTATATATTTAACGTATACATGTGTATAT
>NC_061121.1:201370040-201390337 GCF_002878395.1 Capsicum annuum
GTATATATGTATATATGTTTTATAAATTAGTGTATAACTAAAGATATAGTGTGTGTATATATTGTAGTATATTTCATTTAATGTAGTACATATATATTGAATGGTACGTATATATGTGTATATATTTTCTATAGACGTATACATTTAACGTATATATGTGTATATGTTTTATAAATTAGTAATTAACTATATATATAGTGTGTATATATTTTAGTATATATATTGTAGTATATTTTATTTAAAGTAGTATGTATATATTGAATGGTACGTATATACGTGTGTATATATCTATAGACATATATATTTAACGTATACATGTGTATATGTTTTATAAATTAGTGTATAACCATATATATAGTGGGTGTATATATTGTAGTATATATATATTGTACTATATTTTATTTAAAGTAGTACATCTATATTGAATGGTACGTATATATGTGAATATATTTTTCTATAGACGTATATATTTAATGGCAAATCACATAAATATACAATTTAAGAGTAAATATTACAAAATATACCACTAGTTTCATTTTTACAAAATATACCACTAGAAAATTTATAAAACCTATCAAATAAGATAAAAAGAAGAAAAAAAATAGTTAAAAGTATCTTTCCTATAATTTCTCTTAATATATTTTTCAATTCCATACCCACCTCCATAACAAAATTACTTTGAGGAAAATTTCAAAATCATTGCTATAAAATTAATTACACAAAAGAACATTTACTTTTCATTCAACAATTTCTTCTTCCTATTCTTTTCCTTCTATTTTATATTGGATTTTTTTTTCTCTTTTCTATTTTTTCTTCTTCTTATTAATTATGTAACTCGTTTTTCTTTTTTTATTTTCTTCATGTGTTCTTAATTATCACAGGAAGAATATATAGTTACCCATATGTAAAGATTGAATTTTTAGGATTTCTTTTGAAGAAAGATCTGGGGAAAAAATATATAGTTATCCATCTTTACATCAATTTCTATATATTTCAAATACCATAAAATTATTAATACACCTATTTTTATATATTTCACTATGAAATTATTCTTATTGATAAACCTATTTCTAAAGAGATCAAATACTATAAAATTATAGATACACCAATTTCTAAGACACTTTAAATAAAATTGATGATATACCAATCTCTAAATAATTCAGACACCATAAAATCGTTAATATATCAATTTCTAACTATTTCAAAAATCATAAAATTCTTAATACTCAATTTTTTATACAATTCAAACACCACAAAGCTGTCGATACACCAATTTCTATACAATTCAGACACCATAAAGCTGGTGATACACCAATGTCTATACAATTCATACACCAATTTCTATACAATTCATACATTATGATACATCAATTTATATACAATTCTTGCACCATAAAATCATTGGTACAACAATTTTTATACAATTCAAACACCATAAAGCTGTTGATACACCAATTTCTATACAATTCAGATACCATAAAGCTGGTGGTACACCAATTTCTATACAATTCATACATCTATTTCTATACAATTCATACATAATGATACACCAATTTCTATATAATTCATGCACTATACAATTCAGACATCATAAAGCTGGTGGTACACCAATTTCTATACAATTCATACATTTATTTCTATACAATTCATATACACAATGATACACCAATTTCTATATAATTCATGCACCGTAAAATCATTGATAACCTTCACTTACTGGTGTCATCAAAAAATTCTCAAAACTCCTCAAAAATATCGAAAGATTCAACCTAGTTGACCTCTTCCTTTCCAACAACGTAGAAGTAGAATTACAAAAGAATAATCAGTAGTAACATACATTGAGAAAAAACTCAAAAACCTCCATGGGAAATCATATCCATGGATATCGTCGCCACCATATCGGATTCCTTCACCGTATCCAAAACAAAAAACACAAAACATACTGAACGATGAACAAACAGATTGTCACCACCATCATCAAGAGTGATAACCCTAAAACGTTTTGGTTATTGAATCACTTCACGGTTTCCTTAGCCCTTTGTACAATTTCTTAAGACATTTTTTCTCACAAACAAAAACCTTAAAAATCCTCAAATGTTTATGCGGGATATTAACATACCATACAAAATCCCTACTTTCCAGCCACCACAATAACAATTTGTACCCAAAAGGCGGCGGAATTCTGCACTTCAACAACTCGTTCTTCCATCATGGGTTATTTTACAAATGGATGGCAAACTTATATGGAGAAATTTCATAAATATAATGAGGGAAAAAAATAAAAAAATTTAATGGAGTTTGGATGAAACCATCCAAAATCATCCGGCAATTTGCTTGATGTAATCAGGCAGATTGCTCGCCGGAATTGCTGCAAGAAACAATACTGGCCTTGACTGTTGCACTTCCGTTTAGGGCTATAATATTGTATGAGGAAGGAATCCTATATTAGTCTAATCGTTTTCATGATATCCCCGTTGAGAAAGGCAAACTTTCATGATTTCTAGGATATTAAAAACTAGGGATTTAGATATGTGTTTTCTGGTTGGGCCTTGGGAATTTGAGGAAGGAAAGAATTTTGTTTTGATTTTTTTAATTTTTGTATGAGAAAGAAAAATAATGTGAGAAAAGGGTTAGAATTTTTAATACAAGATGATCTCTAAATAGTTGATAGATTTTGTAAATAAAAGTTATATTTTGTAAATAAAAAATAATGTTGGTATGTTTTGTAATATTTACTCTTAAGTTGTATATTTATGTGATTTTTCCTATATTTAATGTATACATGTGTATATGTTTTATAAATTAGTATATAACTATATATATAGTGTGTGTATATATTGTAGTATATATATATTGTAGTATATTTTATTTAAAGTAGTACGTATATATTTAACGTATACATGTGTATATATTTTATAAATTATTATATATATCATTATATTGTCGTATATATCCTGTAGTATATGTTTTATTTAGAGTAATATATATATTTAACTAACGTATAGTCGTATACACGATTACATATGTAATTGTGTATATGTATATATATTGTTTAAATCCTAATGTAGTAAATACTATTTATATAGTGTATATATATTGTTTAACGTATTTAAAATGTATATACTTGGGTATATATAGTGTATATTGGAGAATTTTTTTTTAATTTTATTTTTGTATGGTTTTACCGTATTTTTAATCGGTTTTGACCGGGTTTAGATGGGTTGGACCTGATTGGATTAAGTGGGCCGGTTCTGGGTTGTTTTTTTTAAAAATTCTTTTGGGCCCAGAACCGAACCGGCCCATTTAACCAAGCCCGGATCCGGACCATCCCACAACCCGGCTAACATTCATGGGACGGTTCCGGGTTGACGCGGCCCGACCCACTTGACACCCCTAATCTTCAACTTCCTTTCTATTCACATATGGCAAAATTCATCAATAGGCACTTAAACTTTGTACGATCTTTTATTTTAGAAGTTATCATTTATTTTTGGCACCTCAACTACAATTTCGATATGTCATTTTGACACTTTTTACACAATCAACAAAAAAATGCAATGTGTGTGTATTACACGCGTTGTTGAAAAGTAAAGTGATAAATAATATAATAATATTTATTATTTTTGTCCAAAATAATTTTTAAATAATTAATTTAAATTAAATCATCTTCTCCATCAATATTTCCTCAATGATGCCCCCCCTCCTCCTCTCCACAAATCCATTCCAAAATCATCTTCTTCAACACCCCACTCCCAACATTATCTTCTCTAACCCACGCCCCACCCACCCGCCCTAAATTCCTGAAACCTCATATTCCAAGAAAGCAAAGAAGGATGCCATTGATGTCTTTCATTGAACACATACAAAAAAAATTCTCCTTCTTATGATAATTTATGTGTTGAAAAATGAATTTTTTAATCAAAGTAAAGTAAAACGTAGGTGATGTCAAAAACAACGTTAATTTTTTCCCTCTTTTTTTCATTCAGCGTATGTATGTGCATTGTGCAGTATGTATTTTTTTATTCTCTTTCTCTCAATGTATGTGTATGTGGAAAATAAATTTTTTAATCAAATTGAGAGGCACCCAACTGAAACAAACAGGGGCAGATGCACAACATAAAGTACGGGTTCCCGAAAATCCATAACTTTCGTCCGGTTCTTGAATTTATATTGAAAAAACCAATAAATATATAAGAATTATAAGTTGGAAACCCACAAACAAAGTGTGTAGTGGTAAAAATTATATGTTGGGAACCCACAACCTTTAAATTCTAGATCTGCCTCTAGAAACAGAGCAAAGCTCAATTAGAAAAATGAATTCATTAATCAAATTGTGCAAAATTTAGTTGAAAAAGTGATATATTGGATCAACTTGAGAATCACTGAATTGGAAAGAAATGAAAGTAATGACACAATCAACATATTTTGCAAAAATATTCAATGTGTGTGTATTTTGCATTGCAGTTGAAGGAAAAAAATGATGAAAACTTAATGAAAGTTGAAGGGAGAAAATTGTGAAAAATTAAAGAAAGAAAGAGTGAGAAAGAAAGAGAAGAGAGAGAACAAAATTATAAAAATAGCCTCTACACGCGCTCAAAATGCGTGTAGCACATGAGTAATGATGACTCAGCAAAAAGTGTCAAAATGACACATCGAACTGCTAGTTGAGATGTTAAAAATGAATACCATCTATTTTAGATACCAAAGTAAAAAATTGTATAAAGTTTAGGTGTCTGTCGATGAGTTTCGCCTCTACATAAAGAAGTTTAGACTTTCGCTATTGATGTCATTAAAGAAGAAATGCAAACATGATAGAATTAATTGGGTGGCAATGAATCCAAATGACCGAATTTTTAGTAGAATGAAAGTAGAGCTAACATTTTTAGCTAATGTTTATATTTCAGTTGATAAATATAATTTTAATCTATCTTTAATTTATAAATGAAAAAGGAACAAATATACCTCCAAACTATGATAAAACCTTAAGTCCTCGATAGTTTCTTAAACTTGTTTGGAGAATTCACTTAGGCACCTCAACAGACCTAGTTTTCTATTATACACTTTAACATTAAGAAATGTGCACCTATTAAACACAAAATGATCATGAGCACAAAATATATGACATGTGAGACTTACACGCGGGTCTTATAATATGACAACAAATAAAAATTATGGCACGTGCCATATGAACTCAAATAATTATGAAAAATAAATTTCTGTCTTTTTAAAATAACAAGAAAAACAATTCCTTTAAATATATTCAACTAATTTTAATTGAAAATAAAATCTTAAGAAGAACAAAAAGCAACAGCAAGAGAAAGGATAAACTTTTCCAATAGCACCCAAAATTAACAACAACATATTCCGTTCGTTTTTCATCAAATTAACTCCCTCAGTTTGTCGAAAAATGTATCTCATCAGAAAATTTCTCCGATCAGCCACCTACAAGCTCCAACTCGGCTCACAAAGCTCCGATTTCCGCTAACTCAAGTCATTTTCGACAAAAAATTCATCGATGAAATCACATCGCTAACTCCAACAACTTTGGCCAGTTAACCAATAAACAACACGCTATAGAAAAAGCAGAGGAAGTAATTGAAGAGAAAAACCAAACTAAATTGGAAAGCGAGTAAGAGAGAGCTCATCGAGGTTCTAATTTGAGGTCTCTGTCAATTCAATTGGTGTTGAAATACAAATTCAAAGATTTTGAGGTTTATTTTTACCCTTGTTTTCCTTAATTTCGGCTCTATATATTTAGACATAATACATAAACAAGATCTTTAACTTAACACTAAATTATAACTATGACGTATAACTTTATCAATGCACAAGTAAGACTTTTAACAATACAAAAGCTGAACAACAAAATACTCCAATCCTACCTGAAAAAATGCATGTATACACTCACAACCACGTGGGTCAGAGTTAGAATTGAGATATTTTTTATTAAGCTTTTGTATAGTTAAAGGGTCTACTTGTGCACTGGCAAAGTTAAATGTTATAATTATAATATGTCTTTTTTTATTAGGTGGCATCATCTAAGTGTATTACTAATCCACGTAGGAGCAATTGAGTTTCACTTATGTAAGTTGCAGAATTTGAGTATTTTCTTATTCAGCTTTTATATAGGTAAAGGGCCTACTTGTGCACTAACAAAGTTAAAGGCATAGTTATAATTTGATGCCAAGTTAAAGATCTTGTTTGTGTATTATGTATTTCAAAAAATATGAAGATTATTGTTCTGGCTATTTACAAGAAAAGGTTATATTCATGGCAAAATTTATGGGCCATCTATTTGATTCTACATTTTATTTTATGGATTGCATAATAGTTTATGAATAAAAATTTACTATTTTAATAATAATTAATGGAGTCATAATTAGAAAAATAAGTGAGATTGAGATGACCCAGCTGAAAGAGAAGAAGAAAAAGGAAAAACTTATTTGAAAGTGAAAATAATGGAAAAAAAAATGAAAATATTAATTTGAAAGTTTCAATTTTCTGCATACACGCACTTAACAGCATGTGCACAACACTTTTTTGTGTCACATCAACATAAAAATTTAATAGATACATATTTCTTAATATTGGAGTATCTAAAAGGAAAATGAATCTGTTGAGGTGCCTAAGTGAACTCTTCAAACAAGTTTAAGGGGTTGTGGATGACTTAAGCCTATGATAAATGGTATTTATATATCCTCCATCATATTTTGGGTACACATATGCCCCTACCGTAAAAAAATAGTACGTATATATCCCCCTCACTAACAATAGGGGCATATGTGTACCCAAAGTATGACAGAAGATATATATGTACCATTTATCATAATTCAGGGATATATTTGTCATTTTTTATTTTAATTTTTTTTATCTCAAATGATTAATCCAAATCCACTATATTTGTTCCTTTTTCATTTTAATTTTATTATTCCAAATAACTAACTCAAACTCACTACCCGATCCAATAAATCAACTAGCTGATTTGGTCCCAATTATAATTCAAGAGACACCTATATAACGTACACATTTTCTACCCCTATATCGATATACATATATAATACAGTAACACCCACTCCTGTCAATTTAAAAAAAAGACATAAACATATTGTTGAGCCCTATTTTGAACCGGTCGAAACAACACGCGACATATGGTGGCGTTAGATGACAAATTTATTTTTTAGAGTCGCCACCTAAGTTTTTAGGAAAATTAAGAAAAACCATTTTTTATTATAAAACTCTGTTTTAGTCTATCGAAAATATTTTGAGATTCTGAGTAAGAGTTTTGGTTACTCGAGGGGAAGGTATTAGGCACCCCTCAGAGCCTATCCGAAGATAGTCCTTATACTTAGTTTAGGAAAATATTAGAAAAACTTTTATTAGTTATTTGCTTAAAATTGACAAAAAAAACTTTTATTATTATTTTGTATTAACTTCGAAGAGAGTTTAAGGTACAATAAACATGACACTACCACATACGAAAGGTAACATGATTATTATGGAAATATACATTCCTACGAAAAGGATAGTAATATAACTTTTTTTTTTTGTAAAAGTCTTATAATTCTATTGAGGAATTTGAAGAACTATTTGAAGTTAGATATTCAATTTTAATTATTCACGAAAATAAGTATTTTAAAGCATGGAGTTTATTTACAAAATATTTATTTTTTTTAAGAGTGCAAAAATAGGTTATGATGTTGAGCTTTTGCAAAATAATAACGACAAAGATAATGATAATAATAATAATAATAATAATAATAATAATAATAATAATAATAATAATAGTATAATAATAATAATGATAATATAAATAATAAATAAGATAGTGACGACAATTACGGGGTAAATAACGACAATAATAGTATTGGCTATAATAATAATCAATAAATAATTATCATGATAATAATATACCTTGTACGTAGTAGCGGATGAATGTACCTTGTATTTCGGAGACTTTAAAAATCTGAAATTTTGGAATAAAACTAGAAATAAATGAGGAAAATCGCGAATGAAAATTGCAAGCTTCAATTGACCAGTGAATTATTAGTAAACTTTTAAAAGGACTTGACTAGAAATCTCTTGACAATTTACCTAGAACGATTCTAATTAGGGTGACAAAACATCAACTAATTATTTTCAGATGGAGACTATTGATAGATATTTAAACCCTTTTTTACAAAAGTTTTTATATCGGATCATCAAAGAACCTGAGAGTTGCCTATTACTTTAACAGATTGCTCTTGAGATGTAAAATATAAAACATCTGAATGTCAGATAATTTACCATTATTAAATTGATAAGCACCTAATGAACAAAATGATGACTGGACGAAATCAATTCTGGGAGATTAAGATTTGAGCAGAATGAAGTAAAGTTAATCACTTTTAATCAACCTCACAAACAACATATTCGTAGTAGTAAAACCAATCATAATAATATGCTAAGCTATTCCTATATATATATATATATATATGTAGTCTCCGAGCATTGACGATCCTAACTGTGGTTGACCCGATGTTGGGTCAAGGCGAGCTTCGATTGAAACTCCAACTCCCGAGATCACATGTAAAAAAGAAAAATATAAGGATTAGTAACCAATCTTGAACGAAGTGAATAGGTAATACAATATTGTGCAATTCTGTAATTGAACAACTTAAACATCTAATGCTAGGATTAAGTAATATGTAAAGAAATTAAGCAAACTTGAATAGGGTCCTGGTAAACCATCACATAAATAAAGCTGATTGGTGCATGTTTTAACAAATAGAAGTCGAACAAAACGTCATGCAAATAATCCTTGCAAGCAGTAACTAAAATCTTGGGAAAACTATAAGTGCTGAAATGCATAGTTAAGTAAATGTATAACTAATTCCTTACATTTTTACTCAACACCTAGAACAAAATATATCATATATCTTGATCACGAGATGACAATATTTTGAAAGAAAAGGGGAATCAAAATGGAACCAACTCCATGAACCCACCCAACCAACGACAACATGACCAAACTTGAAGCCATCGAGAGATCACATATTTTCATTCTTACATATCCATAGCCGAAACAATTTTCAGAACCGAAATATATTCTTATCCAAAAAATCATGGGAAAATAATAGAGACATAACAAAATCACAAACAAAAAATTAAAAAAAAAAAAAAGCAAACACACATATCACATATACATATCCAAACAGAAATACAGGGAACAAGGCGGTTTTCACACCATTTCGCCTCCAACAGCCCCGAATCCAAATTAGCAGGAACAGGTTTGGACTCAATTCGTGAAAAACTACCAGTAAACTACATCTAATCTTGAATCGAGTCAAACCACATGTTCACATAGTCAAGAATAGGCGAAAGGAAAAGATGAAAGTGAATGAAAGGATAGGTTCCTACCTTGTTTTGGGCAGCAAACTCGGGCTTTGACATCAAAGTTTTCCGGCGACTTCGTACTTAACCACGGGAACCCGAATTTGGACCAAATCGGAAAGAGAATAGCAAGCTCAGATTTTCAAAACCAAATTTCCCTCTGTTTTGCTTTTTTTTTTTTTTTTCACTCAATTATTTTCCTCTCACGAATTTTCTTTCACCTTTTCTCTCCAATTTTCCACCCTCTTTCTCTCAGATCTTCCACCTTCTTTCTCTCAGATCTTCCCCCTTGTTTTCAATGGGTGAATGATACACGCATATATAGCCAAATCCGAATTCAAAAATCCGGATTTGAAACCCCAAAATAAAAAAGTATGGGAAAAAGAACTTAAATTTTGAACTCGAATCAAAACCCTCTCTCCCCATAGCTCAACTTTTCAGAACTATTAAATGATGGATTGAACCATTTTAAATTATTTTCACTCATTCAGAACTGAGTTTTCCTATTCCTGAGGGATTTAAATTAAGGGGTGGCAGGAGACCAACTAGCGATGGGTTTAGGGTTTCCTTCACTTGGAGGGTTGAGAAAAGGAGGAAGAAAGGAGAAGGAGAAGGAGAAAGATGTTTGTTTTGCTTCTGCTTTGGGAGAAATGGATGGGACTTGTCGATGCTCTTTGAGGTTAACACGTAAACTGCTCTTCTTTTTTTTTTTAGAAAGAGAAAAGGACGGGTAGAGAGCAATTAATGCAAAGAATTTTGAAATTTTGACCGATTTTTAATCCCTCTAATTTTTGATCGGACGGTCTAAAACTTACCTCAAAATAATAAATAATATTTACATATATATATATATATATATATATATATGTAAACATACGAAAAATTATTTAAATTGGCTTATTTTTTGATTTGTTCGATTTCGATCGGAATATTTTGAATATATAAAAGATAAATTATAATATTAATATATATGTGTGCGTGTAAAATAAAATAAATAAATGAATACATGCAAGGTATATGTGAAAAATAAGAATAAAATATTTGTTTTATATAATAAAATATATGTATATGGTCACAATATTGTCTAAAAATAAAATTAAAAAAAATGCGAAGGCGAATAATAAGAGATTATAAATATATTTTTATTTGTTAAAATATTTAATTAAAATATGTAATTAAAATATTTTATATTATGGTAGAAAAATAAATTTCCTTTTTAATTAAAATTTGTAGAAATAGAAACAAAAACACGAATCTTATTTTTATTTAATTTTTAAAATTATGTAGGGCCAAGAAGCATTGGAAAAGTAATTAAAGGAAAAAAGGCGAGTCAAAATTGGGTGTCAACAGTTGCCCCTGAGGGAACGAAGATTTGTATGAAAATCTTTGGGCATTCACGTTGACGTAACCAATTTTGTCTCGAGCAAAACAAAATGTTTGGAAGATTATGGCCGGGCTTTGATTTTTTAACTGCCTACATATCTCGGGCTTCACGAGAAATCAGGCCATTTGTAGTTTGAATTATAGCAAAATTCTGATGAATATCAAAATTGCCCCAGTGTAGGATTATGGTAACACTGGGAGGATGATAGCAAACTTTCAGCATGAATGAAATGGATACAGGTGCAAGTCCCAAATTGGTTCTTCGAAATAGCTGGGGATGAGGAGACGTTGGATAGTGATATCTATTGAGAATATTGAGGGAAAAAGGAGATAATGATTTTTCAAAAATTGCCACAGTGCCGAATTAAGATGGCACTGGGTGTTGACAAAAATAAAAATGAAAGCTTGAGTCGAGTCGAGTTGAGTTTCTTCGCCAGAATCCTTGACGTAGCTAGGGATTCTTGACATTCCGCTAGCTTGCCCAAGTTTGCTGCTAAGAGGGTAGTTCCACGTTGTACTGCATGGTCCTGCAAAATAGGTAACAGTGTGAAAAGTACCTGTTGTTCGAAAAATTGTAAATTGAAATCGTAATGTAAAGAGTAGAGTTTAGATATTCAAACTAGTATTGTCTCCATTTGTAGAGGCCTCCGACTGGCGGGGCAATAACTGAAATATAGATAGCCTCCGTCAGCTGAAATATAAATAGCCTCCGTAAACTGAACTATAAATAGCCTCCGTCGGCTGAAATATAATAGCCTCCGTCAGCTGAAATGTAAATAGCCTCCATCGGCTGAAATATAAATAGTCTCCGTCGATTGAAATGTAAATAGTCTCCGTCGGTTGTAATATAAATAGCCTCCGTCGGCTGAAATGGAAATAGCCCCTGTCGGCTGAAATGTAAATAGCCTCTTACTGAGGGATATTTGCCTAAAGATAAACTGCCTCATATTTTTCAAAGCGACCCTCAATCTGAACTAGATGACGGTATTGCTGTAGGAACTTGATGCTTCTGTGATGGTGACTTTCTTGCGTGTTTGCTATGGTGTGTGCCTCTGATTGGCAGGCTGTGCTTTTTTTGCTGAAATGCGATTCTCTGATATGGCGAAGTGTTGCTTTGCTTATATACATTCTCTGATTTGTGGCGGGGCATCCCCTTGCTGGTGTATAACTCCCGATATGGCGGAGAGTCGTATTGCTCATTTACATCATCTGATATGGCAGAGGATCGCTTTGCTTGCTTATGTATAGTCTTCGAAATATGGAACTTGACTTTGTTTGCTTATATACAGTCCTTGGAATACGGAAGCTCGACTTTGTTTGCTTATATACAGTCCTCAAAATGCAAAAGCTCAACTTTGTTTTCTTATATACAGTCCTTTGGGATGTGGAAGCTTGACTTTGATTGCTTATATACAGTTTTTTCCCTACAGAATCTTGACTTTATTGAAGTCAGACGGCACTCTCCGATTTGCGGGGTTTGTTGGGAGAAGTAAATAGCCCAATCTTCTTATGAGGATCCTCTTTTCTTAGTTTCCGACCCGGATCTTCAAAATGTACCTGCAAAAGAATTCGAATAAAATTCTTAGAGCTTGTGAGGTTTAGTATAAATGTATATAAAGAGAATAAAGTAAGGGAAGAATATTTGGCTCATGTCGTAGTGGTAAGTCGCATGATGCCCCTAATCCTATCCCAAAGCTTGGCTTGATGTAGTCTTCCAATTCCTATTTTCCTGGGCTCAAAGAAAAATTCTTAGTTGGGTGGGGGTCTTGATTTGTGTCGACTTGGAAATCCTGGCTTTGTTTACGAAATTCTCTAACACTACCTCGGTTGCTCAATCACTCCCAAATCTAGAGTCTCAGTAGGTGGAAAAGTTGAAAGTATGGTAAAAAATTCATATATGTATATATATTTTCACAAATATTACATATATATTAAGTATATATAGTAATCCTTTATTGTTTTTAGATTATGACACGTTCAGAAATCCGTTAAGCCTCTATTTGTTAATCGTGACCCATGTAGCTTTATCTTTCGGGTGGAGCTTCTCTGACTGTCGATGCTCTGACGAATCTGGCGGTGAGATTTCTTATATTCTGAGGCTATACTATGAGTAAAGAGGATTTTCCTTAAGGTAAGACCGAACCTTTTAGGTTGCCTACGTATCCTTAAGATAGGAATCAAGTCTGTGCGTAGTTCGAGGGTGAAGAATGAAGTATGAAATGCAATGACCGAGTCTGACTCAAACTTCCTACGTATCCAAGTGAAATCAGGTCATAACGTAGTTCAATACAATAGGAGAAATGAAAATATGAAATACAATGACCGAGCCAGACTCAGGCTGCCTACGTATCCAAGTGGAATCAGGTCAGGCCGTAGTTCAGTACAATGAAAAGGTAAAAATATAAAGGGACCGAATCCGATGTGGATTGCCTACATATCCCACCATGGGAAGTCAAGTCGAGCATAGTTCTAAATACATGAAAGGATAATATTTTTGGGTTTTCTAAGGAGACCGAACCCTATGTGGGCTGCCTACGTATCCCGCCATGGGAAATCAGGCTAATACGTAGTTCTGTTACATTAGAGAAAAATGCAAAAAGTACAAAGAAACAACTGGTCCGAATGTCTTCAAATGTTGTACTTCTTGATGGCATCTGAGTTGATCGGCTTCGTGCTTATTGTGCCGTCCATTTCTGCGAGGATTACTGCTCCTCCTGAGAGTACTCGATGAACTATGTAAGGACCTTGCCAATTTGGCATAAATTTTTCTTTGGCTTCACCTTGGTGAGGGAATATCTTCTTCAATACTAACTGTCCCAGCGTGAATCGACGAGGCTTGACTTTATTGTTGAACACCTTTATCATTCTATTTTGATAGAGTTGACTATGACAGATTGCATCCAATCTCTTCTCATCAATGAGAATCAATTGCTTGATCCTGCTATGAATCCATTCAACGTCGTGTAGACCAACCTCCCGAATGACTCTCAATGAAGGTATCTTTACTTCTGCAGGTATTACTGCTTCCGACCCATAAACCAACATATAGAGAGTTGCCCCAATAGAAGTTCTGATTGTGGTATGATATCCAAGTAAAGCATATGGCAACCTCTCATGCCACTCTCTATTACCATCCACTATCTTCCTCAAGATCCTCTTAATATTCTTGTTTGTAGCTTTAACTGCTCCATTCATTTGTGGTCGATATGCCGTGGAATTTTAATGAGTGATCTTAAACCTTTCGCAAATCTCTCTCATCAGGTTGCTATTAAGATTGGCTCCATTATCTGTTATGATTGATTCTAGAATTCTAAATTGGCAGACTAAGTTGTTGGAAACAAAATCTGCTACCACCTTCTTGGTTATGGCCTTATGTGTCGAGGCCTCAACCCACTTCATGAAGTAATCGATAGCGACCAAGATAAAACGGTATTCATTGGATGTAGGAGGCTTTATGGGTCCAATAACATCCATGCCCTAAGCAGCAAACGGCTAAGGAGAACCCATCACATTGAGTTCGTTTGGCGGAACTCGTACAAAGTCTCCATGAACTTGACATTGGTGACACTTTTGCATGAATCGAATGCTATCCCTCTTCATGGTCATCGAAAAGTATCCAGTTATCAAAATCTTCTTCGCGAGCATGAAACCGTTCATATGGGGTCCATAAGTTCCTGCATTCCTCTAACAATCTTGTGGCCTCCGTGGCATCGACGCATCGTAGCAATCCTAGGTCTGGAATCCTCCTGTATAGGATTTCCCCATTGAGAAAAAAGTGATTGGCCATCCTTCTTAAAGTCCTCTTCTATTTTCCAGTGGTGCCTTATGGATATCTTCCTACTCCAAGTAACCTCTTAATGTCGTAGTACCACGACTTTCCATCTGGCTCTTCATCTACATGAAAACAGTAGGCTTGTTGGTCGTGTATCTCCACCTTGATGGGATCAATGCAATTCTTATATGGATGCTGCATTATTAAAGATAGTATTGCCAAGGCATCAGCGAACTCATTTTGAATTCGAGGGACATACTTGAATTCGATCTTCGTTCCTTGAATTCGATCTTCGTAAACCTTTTGCTCAATTCCTAAACACATTGCACATAAGGAAAAATTTTGACATTATTGGTGGTCCATTCACCTTGCACCTAATGGATCAACAAATTTGAATCTCCTATCACCAATAGCTCTTTAATATCCATGTTTATGGCTATCCTAAGTCCGAGAATGCAAGCCTCATATTCTGCCATGTTATTCGTGCAAGAAAACCTAATCTTCGCTGGGGTTGGGTAATGTTGACCTATTTCTGAAACTAGGATTGCTCCAATTCTGACTCTTTTGAAGTTCGCTGCTCCATCAAAGAACTTTCTCCATCCGTCATATGGTTCTGAGATGTCCTCTCCCACAAACAACAGCTCTTCATCAGGAAAGTAGGTATTGAGCGGTGTGTAATCTGTCCACTGGATTTTCTGCGAGGTGATCAGCCAATGTTTGTCCTTTGACGGCCTTTTGTGTCACGTACACAATGTCAAACTCACTCAACAAGATCTGCCATTTTGACAACTTTCCAGTAAGCATTGGCTTCTGAAATATGTACTTGAGTGGATCTATCCTTGAAATCAAGTATGTGGTATACGCGGAAAGGTAGTGCCTTAACTTCTGAGAGACCCAAGTTAATGCGCAACAAGTTCACTCCAATAATGTATACCTTGCTTCATACAGTGTGAACTTCTAACTCAGGTAGTAAATGGCTTGCTCTTTCCTCCCTATATCATCATGCTGCCCTAACACACATCCAAAGGCATTATCTATAATGGATAGATATAACAACAATGGCTTTCCCGGTTCTGGTGGAACCAATACTGGTGGGTTAGACAAATACTCCTTGATTTTGGCAAAAGTCTTCTAACATTCTTCAGTCCATCCGGTGGAGGTGTCTTTCTTCAACAACTTGAATATGGGTTCACAAATTATTGTGGACTGAGCTATGAACCGACTAATGTAATTGAGTCTTCCCAAGAAGCTTATTACTTCTTTTTTGGTCTTAGGAGATAGTAAGTCTTGGATTGATTTTATCTTAGATGGGTCCAAATCTATACCTCTCCTACTAACAATGAATCCCAATAACTTTCCCACGGGAACTCCAAAGGCGCATTTAGCTGGGTTCAACTTAAGGTCGTACCTTTGAAGCCTTTCAATGAACTTTCGTAAATCATCCAAATGGTCCAAACTTCTTTTAGATTTGATAACAACATCATCCACGTACACTTCGATTTCTTTGTGAATCATATCATGGAAAAGAGTAGTCATGGCCCTTATGTACATTGCACCGGCATTCTTGAGTCCAAATGGCATTACCCTGTAGTGGTACACTCCCCATAGAGTGATGAAAGCTGTTTTTCTACATCATTCTCATCTATCAAAATTTGATGGTATCCCGCAAAACAATCAACAAACGACTGCAACTCATGTTTCGCGCAATTATCAATGAGAATGTGAATGTTCGGGAGAGGAAAATCATCTTTTGGACTAGCCTTGTTGTGAGACGATATCGGTGCTTAAACCAGGCATGTCATCATAAGACCAAGCAAATACATCAATGTATTGCTTGAGAAGACTTATCAATTCCTGCTTTCTTTTAGCCTCTAGGTATATGCTGACTCGTGTTTCCTTTGCCGTTTCTTCATCGCCCAAATCGACGACTTCAGTTTCGTTCATATTAGGCTTTTTCTAAATCTCAAGTTGCTTGATCTCCTGAGGCAGGTTTTCAAGCATATGCTCTCATCGTACTCCTGGTAACCTTATTCATCGCTTGCATTTTGTTCAACGAATTCGTTATATGTCATAATCGTGGAACGAGGATTTTTATTAATATTTATGCTGAAAAGTATAAAAAGTGAGTAAAGTAAATAGATATTGAAAAATAGAAAAATAAATTTTGAAAATAAGGAATTTTATTAATAAAAGCACTGGGATTTGACAAGAGGCAAGTGGCAAAAGAGCTTCGGCATGATTCAATCCTCGATTGATCATGCAATCAAAATAATTTTTTTTTAAAAAACAACAATAGTCCCACACTACCAAGACTCTAAACGAAACAGGGATGGGCTGGTGGTCCAGTTCTGCAAGGCTTCTCCAGGTTCAGCATCACGGATGGTGAGCTTCTTGAAAGTTATCTCCGATTCTTCTTCGATCACGGCCACAAATAAATTTCCTATTCCTTCTGTGATATCTTCATCATCTGTTTGTTCTGAAACTAGGACTTGGGCAGGCAGAAATATCGTCATTCTAAATCCTATACTGCAGGCTACTCCAAAAATAGGCTCATATCCAAGCCCTGTAGTACCCTTCTACTGCTTTAATTGGATTGGCTCGACTATACCATTGGATTTGGGTCCTAGTCTTGTCTTTGGTTGATACCCATATTTTAACATCTCCAACGCAACCATCTTTTTAGCATTCGACATTTTTACTTCAGTTGGCATTACTTCCTCATTGATCTTTGATTCTTGCATGATCTCCAGAGTATGGAAAGTGTTTCCATCTAACTCCTTGGTGACTGGGACTGAATTGACAAAATAAATGGAATGACTGAGTTCTCTATGAACAGTAACTTCTGTGCGACCCCATTCAAACTTTATGCACTGATGGAGAGTAAAAGGAACGGCTCTTGCCATGTGGACCCATGGCCACCACAACAACAGGTTGTAGCTAGATGACACATTCATGACCTGAAATAGGATAGGAAATTCTGCTGGTCCTAGCTGCAGTGTTAAGTAAATTTCTCGGATGACACTACTTTGTGACCTATCAAAGGCTCTAACCTTCACCCGACTCTCCCTTATATCATATATTTTTACACCCAAATCCCTTAGAGTGGAGAATGGACATATATTGCAACCCGAACCACCATCAATCAAGACCTTGTTCACAATCTTATCATGATATTTGACCGCAATATGGAGCGCTTTGATATGTGCAGCCTCTTCTGATGGTAACTCATCGTTATGAAAAGAGACCTTATTTGCTTTTACCACTCGCCCGATTGCTGTGGCTAAAGTCTCACTAGTTTTCTTCTTTGGTATGCTAATCCCAGATAACACCTCCATCAAAGCACTTCTATAGGCTTTAGAACTCATAAGCAAAGACATGACGAATATGTGGGCCGGTGTCTTCTTGAGCTAATACTCGACTGAATAGTCATTGGGTTGCATCTTCTTCCAAAATTTTGCAGCTTTAGCATCTGTGATATTTCTCCTTGAGTTTTGATCTTTCCCGAGAACTCCACGATTTGGTTTCTCTGGTGCATAATATCTTCTCGACCTGGTCATCCCTTGAGCCCCAGCAACGTCTATCATTTTTCCCTTAGTTTCAGCTCGATAGTCCCACAGGATTGCTTTAGTGTCATAGTCGGTCCTCCTAGTGGCTAAATTGGTCCCTACGACTCTCGACAGATAGGTCTGAACAGTTATAGGCTTCCTCAACTAAACTATGATAAATGATTGTGATGGGGATACAGTGGCAATTTCTTCTGCGTTCCATGTGGTCATAATATTTTCATTCAAATCATACTCCTCATCTATAGTAATCATGTTAACTTCTCGATTTTCATGATTTGGCAAAGGGTTGTTGTTCACTTAGGAGCTATGGTGGTGCATTTGATGATACCCCTTCTTATCAGAGACTCAATTTGATTCTTCAAGCTATAACAATCTTCCGTATCGTGCCCTTGGACTCCTGAGTGATAGGCGCACCGCTTGCTACCGTCAAAGTTTCGAAAGGTCGGATCAGGGGCCTTTCCTTCAATTGGATGCAATAAACCGACAACGCTCAACCTTTCAAACAACTGGGCTAAAAGTTCTGCAATTGGTGTGTAGGTGCGGGTATTTCTGGTTTCAAAGTTTGGACGTGGTCTGGGTGCATAGGTTGGTCTATTTTAGTGAGCTGGATCTTGGACAGAGGCGTATGGTCCTGGTGGATTTTGGTATGCTAGAGCTCGAGGTGGATTATAATGCGATTGAGTATTGTACACTGGGACGTGTGCAATAATTTAGGGGTTGTTAGTGTAATGGTGGGAAGAATTTCCAGGTCAGTAGTATGGTATGACAACTAAGATGTTTTCCCTCTTTTTCTTGTTATCGTTAATGGAACCAGTCTGCATGGCCTTACTCATAGCTTGCAATGCAGCCATAGATTGGATCTTCCCCGACTTGATGCCTTCTTCTATGAAATCTCCCATTGTGACCAATTCTGCTAACTTTTGGCCTATCATCGACATCATCTTATCAAAGTAAACACCCTCCTATGCTTGGATAAAATATTTGGAAAGCTCACTTTCATCCAGTGGAGGCTGGATCCTTACATCCTCGGTTCTCCAACACCATACAAATTCTTGAAATGATTCGGACGACTTCTTCTGTATGTTAGCCAATGAGAACCTGTCTGGGGCAATCTTAGTGTTAAATCTGAAGTGACTCATGAAATCCTCAGCCATTTCTCGCCAGTCATGCCACTTACGAGGGTCTTATCAGGTGTACCAAGTCAAATCTTCTCCCGATAAACTCTGAATGAACAACTTCATTCTCAACTTCTCTTTCCTTCCTACACCAACCAACTTATCTCAGTAAGCCCTCAAGTGCGCATGCAGGTCACTCTTTCCGTTAAATACATCGAACTTTGGTGGTTTTTATCCCACTGGCATATCGATGTTTGGATGAATGCAGAAGTAGTCGTAGTCCAAATTTTCAGTCCCCATGGTGACTTGCATGTTTCTGAATGCTCTCTTTAGACTCTTAAGCTGGGCTGATATCGATCCTTCTCCACTTGATTGGACATATTTTCCTAACCCTGCGTACTGATCAGCCTCATATGAAACCTTAAAAGTCATAGACGTTGCAAAGACAGAAGCTTCGGTAGCGTATACAGGTGGCATAGGTATCTCACAAGTGACATGTGCCTCGGATATGTGTTGCATCTCTGGATGGTTCGGAATAGTAAAGTTGTGAGTAGGAAATGGATAACTAGGTGCCATTCCAGCAGTGGGTTAGAAAGCAAGCGGTGCTTGAGTGTGTGGTATACTTTCTTGGTTAGCGGATGCGCCTGGAGGTAATTCGATACTTGGAGCCTGTGGCTGAGCAGGAAAGCTATCTATTGTAAGCTTGGTTAGATCCCGCATTTGATGGAGTTCTTCTTTTAGGACCTCGATTTCCTATGCCATATTGGCTATTTGATCATCGTTCTGAGTATTCGATGGCCTTTGAAAAATGTTGGTGTCATCCACTGGGATCATCGCAGCCTTGTCTCTGTTAGTCATTTTGTCTTTTGATTGAAGGTTGTATTAGAATTCTGCAGTTTTCCAGTCAACATAAATCAACTTTTCTTTTTCTTTTTTTGGGGAATTAATAAGCAAAAGGAAAGATAGAAAGAAAAAAAAATAGGAAACTATGTCAGTTTGGCAATAATGAAAATGTAACAAGTAAATAACACATATATACACCAAGTTGGCGACATCCAAACGCGTCCTAATATAGAGCCTCTTTTTTGCCAG
>NC_061121.1:201393337-201577484 GCF_002878395.1 Capsicum annuum
TAAGCTTTTGTATAGTTAAAGGGTCTACTTGTGCACTGGCAAAGTTAAATGTTATAATTATAATATGTCTTTTTTTATTAGGTGGCATCATCTAAGTGGATTACTAATCCACGTAGGAGCGATTGAGTTTCACTCATGTAAGTTGCAGAATTTGAGTATTTTCTTATTCAGCTTTTATATAGGTAAAGGGCCTACTTGTGCACTAACAAAGTTAAAGGCATAGTTATAATTTGATGCCAAGTTAGAGATCTTGTTTGTGTATTATGTATTTCAAAAAATATGAAGATTATTGTTCTGGCTATTTACAAGAAAAGGTTATATTCATGGCAAAATTTGTGGGCCATCTATTTGATTCTATATTTTATTTTATGGATTGCATAATAGTTTATGAATAAAAAATTTACTATTTTAATGATAAATTAATGGAGTCATAATTAGAAAAATAAGTGAGATTGAGATGACCCAGCTGAAAGAGAAGAAGAAAAAGGAAAAACTTATTTGAAAATAAAAATAATGGAAAAAAAATGAAAATATTAATTTGAAAGTTTCAATTTTCTGCATACACGCGCTTAACAGCATGTGCACAACACTTTTTTGTGTCACATCAACATAAAAATTTAATAGGTACATATTTCTTAATATTGGAGTATCTAAAAGGAAAATGAATCTGTTGAGGTGCCTAAGTGAATTCTTCAAACAAGTTTAAGGGGTTGTGGATGACTTAAGCCTATGATAAATGGTATGTATATATCCTCCATCATATTTTGGGTACACATATGCCTCTACCGTAAAAAAAATAGTACGTATATATCCCTCTCACTAACAATAGGGAAATATGTGTACCTAAAGTATGACAGAAGATATATATGTACCATTTATCATAATTCAGGGATATATTTGTCATTTTTTTATTTTAGTTTTTTTATCTCAAATGATTAATCCAAATCCACTATATTTGTTCCTTTTTCATTTTAAGTTTATTATTCCAAATAACTAACTCAAACTCACTATCCGATCCAATAAATCAACTAGCTGATTTGGTCCCAATTATAATTCAAGAGACGCCTATATAACAAACACATTTTCTACCCCTATATCGATATACACGCATAATAGTAACACCCACTCCTGTCAATTTTAAAAAAAGACATAAACATATTGTCGAGCCCTATTTCGAACCGGTCGAAATAGCACGCGACGAATGGTGGCGTTAAATGACTTTTGGAATTTGAAAATTTATTTTTTAGAGTTGCCACCTAACTTTTTAGAAAAATTAGGAAAAACCATTTTTTATTATAAAACTCTGTTTTAGTCTCGAAAATATTTTGAGATTCTGAGTAAGGGTTTTGGTTACTCGAGGGGAAGGTATTAGGCACCCCTCAAAGCCTATCCGAAGATAGTCCTTATACTTAGTTTAGGAAAATATTAGAAAAACTTTTATTCGTTATTTGCTTAAAAGTGACAATTTTTATTATTATTATTATTTTATATTAACTTCGAAGAGAGTTTAAGGTACAATAAACATGACGCTACCACGTACGAAAGGTAACATGATTATTATGGAAATATACATTCCTATGAAAAGGATGGTAATATAACTTTTTTTTTTTTAAAAGTCTTATAATTCTATTGAGGAATTTGAAGAAATATTTGAAGTTAGATATTCAATTTTAATTATTTACGAAAATAAGTATTTTAAAGCATGGAGTTTATTTACAAAATGGTTTTCTTTTTAAGAGTGCAAAAATAGGTAATGATGTTGAGCTTTTGCAAAATAATAACGACAAAGATAATGATGATAATAATAATAATAATAATAAGAATAATAATAATAATAATAATAATAATAATAATAATAATAATATAATAATAATAATAATAATAATAATGATATAAATGATAAATAAGATAGTGACGACAATTACGGGGTTAATAACGACAATAATAGTATTGGCTACAATAATAATCAATCAATAATTATCATGATAATAATATACCTTGTACGTAGTAGCGGATGAATGTACCTTTTATTTCAGAGACTTTAAAAATCTGAAAACTTGGAATAAAACTAGAAAAAAATGTGGAAAATAGCAAATGAAAATTGCAAGCTTAAATTGGCTAGTGAATTATTAGTAAACTTTTAAAAGGACTTGACTAGAAACTCTCTTGACAATTTACCTAGAACAATTCTAATTAGGGTGACAAAATATCAACTAATTATTTTCAGATGGAGACTATTGATAGATATTTAAACCCCTTTTTACAAAAGTTTTTGTATCGGATCATCAAAGAACCCGAGACTTGCCTCTTACTTTAACAGATTGCTCTAGAGATGTAAAATATAAAACATCTGAATGTTAGATAATTTATCATTATTAAGTTGATAAGCACCTAATGAAGAAAATGATGACTGGACGAAATCAATTCTGGGAGATTAAGATTTGTACAGAATAAAGTGAAGTTAATCACTTTTAATCAACCTCATAAACAACATATTCGTAGTAGTAAAACCAATCATAATAATATGCTAAGCTATTCCTATATATATATATATATATATATATATATATATAACGGTGTAGACTCCGAGCATTGACGATCCTAACTGTAGTTGAGCCGATGTTGGGTCAAGGCGAGTTTCGATTGAAACTCCAACTCCCGAGATCACATGTAAAAAAGAAAAATATAAGGATTAGTAACCAATCTTGAACGAAGTGAATAGGTAATAAAATATTGTGCAATTCTGTAACTGAACAACTTAAACATCTAATGCTAGGATTAAGTAATATGTAAAGAAATTAAGTAAACTTGAACAGGGTCCTGGTAAACCATCACACAAATAAAGCTAATTGGTGCATGTTTTAAAAAATAGAAGTCGAACAAAACTTCATTCAAATAATATTTCCAAGCAGTAACTAAAATCTTGGGAAAACTATAAGTGCTGAAATGCATATTTAAGTAAATGTATAACTAATTCCTTACATTTTTACTCAACACCTAGAACAAAATATATCGTATATCTTGATCACGAGATGACAATATTTTGAACGAAAAGGGGAATCAAAATGGAACCAACTCCATGAACCCACCCAACCAACGACAACATGACCAAACTTGAAGCCATCAAGAGATCACATATTTTCATTCTTACATATCCATAGCCAAAATAATTTTCAGAACCAAAATATATTCTTATCCATAAAATCACGGGAAAACAATAGAGACATAACAAAATCACAAACAAAAAATTTAAAAAAATGAGCAAACACACATATCACATATACATATCCAAACAGAAATATAGGGAATAAAACGGTTTTCACACCATTTTGCCTCCAACAGCCCTGAATCCAAATTAGCAGGAACAGGTTTAGACTCAATTCGTGAAAAACTACCAGCAAACTACATCTAATCTTGAATCGAGTCAAACCACATATTCACATAGTCAAGAATAGGCGAAAGAAAAAGATGAAAGTGAATAAAAGGATTGGTTCCTTTCTTATTTTGGGAAGCAAACTCGGGTTTCAATGTCAAAGTTTTTTGGCAACTTCGCACTCAACCACGGAAACCCGAATTTGGACCAAATCGGAAAGAGAATAGCAAGCTCAGATTTTTAAAACCAAATTTCCCTCTGTTTCGCTTTTTGTTTTGTTTTGTTTTGCTTTTTCACTCGATTATTTTCCTCTCACGAATTTTCTTTCACCTTTTCTGTCTAATTTTCTACCTTCTTTCTCACAAATCTTTCACCTTCTTTCTCTCAGATCTTCTACCTTGTTTTCATTGGGTGAACGATACACATATATATAGCCAAATCTGGATTCGAAAATCCGGATTTGAAACCCCAAAATAAATAAGTGTGGAAAAAAGAACTTAAATTTTGAACTCGAATCAAAACCTTCTCTCCCCACAACTCAACTTTTCAGAACTATTAAATGATAGATTGAACCATTTTAAATTATTTTCACTCATTCGGAACTGATTTTTCCTGCTCCTGAGGGATTTGCGAGCTGGAGGGGATGATTTGGGGGGATTCTCGCAGGAGGGGTGGCAGACGGCCAACTAGCGATGGATTTAGGGTTTTCTTCATTTGGAGGGTTGAGAAAAGGAGAAAGAAAGGAGAAGGAGAAAGATGTTTGTTTTGCTTCTACTTTGGGTGAAATGGATGGGACTTGTCGATGCTCTTTGGGGTTAACGCGTGAAATGCTCCTTTTTTTTTTCAGAAAGAGAAAAGGATGGGTAGAGAGCAATTAATGCAAAGAATTTTAAAATTTTGACCGATTTTTAATTCGTTTAAATTTTGATCAGACGGTCTAAAACTTACCTCAAAATAATAAATAATATTTACATATATATATATGTACACATACAAAATTTATTTAAATTTGCTTATTTTTTGATCTGTTCCATTTCGATTGGAATAGTTCAAATATATAAAAGATAAATTATAATATTAATATACATATGTGAATATGTAAAATAAAATAAAATAAATAAATGAATACATGCAAGGTATATGTGAAAAATAAGAATAAAATATTTGTTTTATATAATAAAATATATGTATATAGTCACAATATTGCCTAAAAATAAAATTAGAAAAAAATGCGAAGGCGAATACCAAGAGATTATATATATATATTTTTTTATTTGTTAAAATATTTAATTAAAATATGTAATTAAAATATTTTATATTATGGTAGAAAAATAAATTCTCTTTTTTAATTAAAATTTGTAGAAATAGAAACAAAAATATGAATCTTATTTTTATTTAATTTTGAAAATTATGTAGGGCCAAGAAGCATTGGAAAAGTAATTAAAGGAAGGCCGAGTCAAAATTGAGTGTCAACACATATAACACCCAAAAAGAACACCAAATAAATTAAACCCTTCGCGTTCAATCTCTATCTAAATTTCATCGAGAAAATACTATCCACCACCGGTCAACACTACATAGCCACCGTCTTCGTCGAATCAGAAATATCCCACCGGCGAACCATCGTCGCATCCCTAGCTTTGGCTACCTCTATCCTAATCTCCTGTTAAGCTCAAAATCGAGCTTAATTTGATGAAATTAAAATGAAAACCCTAAGTTGATTCAGAGAAAATGAACGAAGAGAGAGAAAGAAAGATCTTCTCTTATTTTTCCTTAGAATTATCTAGAACTAGTCCACTATTATTTATACTTGGTGATAGTGGACCGGGTCATGGAAACTTACAACTGAATGGGCCCAATTCGTATGTATCAATAGATTGGGCCAGTTTATACATTAAACCCAATTGAACAACTGAGACAAAAAATACAAGCATATACATTGTGATATGAATTAAACAAACAATATACATATGTACTACGTAACTCCAACACCCCCCTCAAGCTGGAGGGTGTGATGAGCACTCCAAGCTTGCTGAGTATACTGTGATGAGCTAGACTTGGGAGTGATTTGGTGAATACATCAGCTAGCTGGTCTGCAGAAGAGATGAACTGAAGAGAAACAAGGATAGAATGAACACAATCACGAACAAAATGGCAATCTATCTCAATATGCTTGGTACGTTCATGAAAAACTGGGTTCCGAGCTATGTGCAGAGCAGCCTGACTGTCATAATATACAGGAATAGGATTAGAAACATCAATATCAAAATTATGTAATAGACGCACCAACCATCACAGTTCAGCTATGACTTTGCGGAGAGCACGATATTCAGCTTCAGCAGATGAAAAAGCAATGGTAGGCTGCTTCTTGCTCTTCTAAGATATGGGAGAACCACCCAAAGTAATGAAAAAACCAGTGACTGAGCGGCGCGAATCAGCACACGCAGCCCAATCAAAGTTAGAGTAAGCCAACAAGAAATAATCCAAGGAGTTATTAAACAACAACCCCAAGGCAGGAGCATTAAGTAAATATCTCAAGAAATGAATTCCAGCCATAAGGTGAGGAACCTGAGGAGCCTGCAAGAACTAGCTCAAATGCTGAATAGCAAAAGAAATATCAGGCCTCGTGTGCTGAAGAAAATTCATCTTGCCAACTAGGTGACGAAAAGTAGAAGGATCAGTGAGAGGGGACCCCATATCAGTAGTAAGCTTTTAAGAAGCATCAAGAAGAGCAAATACAGGGGAAAACTGATCACAATGGAATTCAGCCAATAGATCAGAAGTAAATTTTTGCTAGGTTATAAGGTAGCCTTGATGATGAATATATATTTCCAAACCCAGAAAATAATGGACTAAACCAAGATCCTTGTCTTGAACTGTATGTCCAGAAATAATTTCAAATCATCTAGCTCAGATATATCATCCCCAGCAAGAAGGATATTATCAACATAAACAGCTAGAACAGTAAGGGATCCATTAACCCTTTTGGTGAATAAATAATAGTCATTCTTACTGGATGAATAGCCATGAAGGGATAATGCATCAGACAGCTTGGAAAACCACTGTCTGAAGGCCTGCTTGAGGCCATATAAAGACTTGTTTAACTTGCAAACCAAAGGTGCAGAAGTAGGCACAGAAGAAGAAAGTGTTATGCCAAGAGGAGGCTTCATCACCATGAAGGAAAGCATTATTTACATCAAGTTGATAAATAGTCCAATTTTTCTTGACAACAATAGAGAGAGACTTTAATGGTGGTGAATTTAACCACAGGAGAGAAAGTCTCAGTGTAGTCAATACCCTCATGTTGAGTATCACCTCAAATAAATAGTCTAGCTTTGTATCTTTCCACAGAGTCATCAGACTTGTGTTTAATTTTGTAGATCCACTTACTTGAAGTGGGTTTCTTGTGAGGAGGCAAGGGAACTATATCCCAAGTGTTATTTGCTTCAAGAGTATGAAATTCTTGAAGCATGGCATCCTGCCAGGCAGGATGACAAATAGCCTGATGATAGGACTGAGGTTCAAGTGTAGGAGCCTCAACAGAGGAAACCTTGGATACTGAAGTGCAGACATAATCTAATAAGTAAGAAGGGACGAAGTAGGGTCTGGAGGACCTTGTGAAAGGGGGAACAACAGAAGGAGAAGAGTGTTATTGTTCAGAAGAAACAGGAGATGCAACAAGAATAGAAATAGTGTAAGAAGGTGGAGGTATATCCAGAACAAAAACACTAGGTACAGAAGGATAAGGAGGGATAAAAGAGGAGTAAGGAAAGAGATGTTCATGGAGAATAACATCCTTGGAGAAGAAGATAGAATGAGTGGTAAGGTTGAGCAATTTATATCACTTCTTTCCACAAGGGTATCCAATAAAAACATAAGCCAAAGATCTGGGTTGGAATTTATCTTTCCCAATAGTGGAAGAATGAGCATAGAATAAACAACCAAATAATTTGAGATGACTATAAGAGGAAGAGGTTCCATGAACTTTCTCATAGGGTGAAAGTTTGTTCAATACTGAGGAAGGAAGTCTATTAATTAGGTAGGTAGCTGTCAAAACACAATCACCCCAGTATTTGAGTGGAAGATGAGATTGAAAAAGTAAAGCTTTGGAGGTTTCAAGTAGGTGTTTGTGTTTTCTTTCCACAACACCATTTTGCTATGGTGTGTGAGGAATGGTTGATTGATGAAGAATGCCATTTTCTGCAAAGAAAGAAGTAGCTTCTGTACTACTTCCTAATTCATAAGCATTATCAGACCTAAAAGACTGAACAGAGGTATGAAAATGTACTTTTACCATGGAAACAAAATCCTTAAGAATAGGTAAAGCATTGTTTTTGCAGGAAAGTAGATGTATTCATGTAACTCTTGTGAAATCATCAACTAGTGTAAGGAAGTATCTAAAACCATTGTAAGTTGTAGCGTGGTAAAGACCCCATATATTTATATGTACTAATTGAAAAGGGACTGTGGTATGAATATCACTATGAGGAAAAGAAAGTCTTTGTTGCCTTGCTTTAGGACAAATATCACACAAATATTTTTGATGAGAAGGTAGTTTAGAATGCAGGAAAGGAATAAGTCTCATCTTGTGGTAAGGCATATGGCCCAACCTTTGGTGCCAAAACAGAACCATGTCATTATTATTGTAGGAAGAATTACAAGACAGTAGAAAATTTTTATCACTAGAAAACTGTACATTATTTTGAATATTAGAGCAATCAGAAGAAAAAAAATGAGAACTAATGGTAGAATGCTGTCAGTGCAGTAGTAATACAACCCATCTGAAGCTTTACCAATTTCCAGTGGCTTCTTCAGAGAAGGGCCCTGCAATTGACAAGCAGAAGTGAAAAAAATTGCTAAGCATTTTAATTAATTAAAAAGTTGAAACACAAAAAGAAGATTGAACTGGAATGAAGGGACTAGTAGGACATTTTGTAAGGTAATGTCATCTCTCAGATATAGAGAACCAGTAGATATCACCTTAACTTTATATCCATTAGGTAGAGTGATTAGAAAAGGTATAGGGAGAGGTTGTAAGTTGTGTAATAAATGCTTGTGAGGAGTCGTATGGTTTGAAGCATCTGAGTCTAAAATCCAAGGATTTATTCCTAAGTCTGAGGATCTATGTGCACTATAACCACAAGAAGTAAACACAAAGCTATTTGACAAACCTGTAAAATTTGCAAAGCTAGATGCTTCACCAGTAGCAGGTGGTTGTTCATGACCATGAGAAGATACTTGAGCTTGTTGGAACAAAGTCATGAGATAATTGTATTATTTTTTAGTAAAACCATGGGGTGAGTCCTGTGAAGGTGATGCAATAGGGGTAGATATGACACTAGATGGACCAGCGTTAGGCATCACTTGCACACAAGAAGCAACTGGTTTCTTGTTCTTTGTGAGCTTGAAATCAGCTGGAAATCCATGGAGTTTGTAACATGATTCAATAGTGTGCCCAGTTTTTTTGCAATACTTGCATGTTACAGACACATTTTGAGTCTTGTTAGAATTGAAACAAACCTTCTGATTAAAGACTTTAGGAGTGTGATTTGAGACATGAAATGAGACTGAGTCACTGAAGAAATTAGGAATTCCAGGCTGGGTTTTCTTTTAACTCTCATCTTGCTGAAGGAGTCCATATACTTTGCCAATTGATTGCAAAGGTGTCATCATCAGAGTATTGCTCCTAACAGTATTGTATGTCTCATTTAATCCACTGAGGAATTGAAAAAATTATTGATCTTGGATGAATTTGCTCAATACTCCACAAGTACATTCGGATCCAACATATGAAGCATTGAGCTCATCCCAAAGGCTTCTCATTTTGGTAAAGTAACTAGATATACTAGAAGAACCTTGAACTGTAGAATTGATTTCTCTCTGAATAGGTATGTACCTAGACCTGTTTGATTGCCCAAATCTATCACTTATGTCTTTCCATACATCTTTAGCACTGGACAGACACATTACACTGACAGCTATCTCTCTAGTCAGAGAATTGATGATCCATGCTTTGACCATGTGGTCCCATCTCTCTCAGAAAGAAAAGTAAGGATTGTTGGGCTCAGGTCTATAAAACTTACCATTCACCATACCTAACTTATTCTTGGTTGATAGTGAAATGATCATGCTATTTCTCCAAATAGCATAACTGTTTCCATTGAAGATGAAAAGAACTAGTTGAGAACTAGGATTCTCAGAAGGATATATAATACGGGTGTGAGGGATCCAGAGTGAAATCCTCAAACCCAGTATGTGTGGTTGAAGTCCTATTTGTGGTGTTTGAATTCCCATTAGTAGGGTTTGCCATGTCAAATACGCAGATATACCCACGAACTACAGTAGAGTACAAAAATACACCAAGACACGCAAAATAATACTCAGATATACCCGCCACATACAATAGATGAATATCCAGAAAAATCAGAATATACAAACATGAAATGAGAAGTTTCACCTCAGATATAAGAGATTTGGAAAGGGATTACCGGTCTTCCTCTTATCCCTGAAGAAGAACAGGTCTTGTGTATCATTGATTCTGTGATGAATGAGTTTCTACCATCACGAAAACTTGAGAAACTCCATTTGAAGGTAGTATCGATCGAAAGCGTACGTTGAACTCTACCAAAAACCTGTCTCTAATACCATGTTAAACTCGAAATCGAGCTTGATTTGATGAAATTAAAATGAAAACCCTAAGTTGATTAAGAGAAAATGAACGATGAGAGAGAAAGAAAGATCTTCTCTTATTTTTCCTTAGAATTCTCTAGAACCGGTCCACTATTATTTATACTTGGTGATAGTGGACCGGGTCATGGAAACTTACAACTGAATGGGCCAAATTCGTATGTATCAATAGATTGGGCCAATTTTTGCATTAAACCCAATTGAACAACTGAGACCAAAAATACAAGCATATACATTGTGATATGAATTATACAAACAATATACATATGTACTACGTAACTCCAACATCTCCACTCCCTTCAACTAGTAAACACCAACTAACAACAACGATCAATCACTGCAATTTGATTGAGATTCACGTTTAAGAGAAAAATAGAGGGAGTATCAATTTTGTAATAAAAAATAGAGGTCGGATCGAGTTGATTTGAGATTGAATTCGATGAATTTATTGGGTCAGATAGTGGATTTGAGTTAATTATTTTGAATTAAAAAATTAAAATACAAAATGAATAAATATACTCTCTAAATTATGATAAATAATACGTATATACCCTTCGTCATATTTTGGGTACACATATGCTCCTACCATAGGTACGAGGGACATATACGCATTTCATTAATGGTAGAAACATATTTGTATCCAAGTATGACGGAAGGTATATACGTACCATTTATCTTAATTCATAATTGGGGAGTATATTTATCTCTTTTTTCGATCCATAAATATCAACAAATATTGATTGAGTATGGATACTAATATACGAACTCACTCTTGTAGTAGAAGAAAACATCTTCTTTAAAAAGTTGAGTAGAAATATTTTTTAGATCAACAAAATCACTCTGATGCATTCTCAATCCACCTTCTCCTACTATTCAACACCCTTATCTGTCCACCTCCCACTCACATATCTCACCCTCTGCCTACCACCCCACGCCAACTCCACCTCGGATCGAGAATCGAGTTTTAGAATAGGAGTTTGGAGTCGGGAGTCGAGAGAACCATCTCTGGTTGAGATTAGATTTGAAAAATTGTGTTTCAAATGGGGTAAGGTGATGAAGTTGAAAGAAAGTTCTGATAAATGAGGCTGAAAAAAGAAAAGAAAAAAGAATTGGAGACTTGAGTGAATGAATAATTACCCTTATTTATAAGTGAACAAGTAAAGGACGAACACAACATCTTCAAATGGTACTAAAGACAGTTTAAATTATACAGTAAAGTTGGCTTTCTTTTAATGGTGAATGAGCATGAGTCTCACATTTGCTTCAGTTCGTATGCCGCTTTTGCACCATTACTTACCTCACTTAGATTTTTCATCTTCTCTGTTTACTAATCCTCTCTATAAACCTCAGGGATTCAGATGATTTTTTGGAGAGAATTGGCTGGATTTTTTTATTTTTCTTTATTATTATTGGTACTAATTTTGTATATTTTATATTCGTCACTTTCTAATTGTTTTGAATTTAATTTCTTGATAGAATTTCAAGTACATGCTAGTAATTTTAGCTGATCTACACATGAGTGGTGTCTCTTACATTAATTTTGTCTTTGTTGTTATCTAATTGGTACATAATTAAATTGTCTTGTGGCAGAATTTAAGCTATCAAAAATGTCAAATTTAGGAGTGGATTGTGCACTCACAGCATTTGATGTTATGTTTGAGTCATTTTTAATGGAGTACTTAACTGTTATTTTTTTTCTTTGTGCTATGCTACAACAGAGAAAAGACTAAGAGAGACTTACTCTTCCTCAGTCTGTTCACCTTGTTGCTGTTATTTTCACACGCTAAAGATTCAAGATATAAATGTCAATTAATTGTTCTACTAGTAAATTGAATTTTTCTATCGGTAAAGTAATTTTTTCCTTCTTCTTTGTACTTTCAATGAATTTCTCCCGGCTTTCGTTCTTTTCTCGAGTCTCAAGGGTGTTTGTGTTTCTATTGCTGCGTGTTCGTGCTGTTATATTTTTTGAAACAAGAAAATAGTAGGTTTTGAAATAAATAGAATAAGGATAACAAATTATAATTTACTCATGAAATGATTATGAATATGCAATGTGAACGAAGAGGCAATTTAAAGAAGAGTGATTAAAGTAATGATAACTTTTTTTTTTTTTTAAATTATTATAAAAAATCAAAATTAGAATGTTGCAGCATAAGTCAACATGCAGTACGACCTATCTTATGTTAGAAAACTGATGTCCATGTCGATAGAGTGAATGACCTGGCATTTTCAAATCTATTAATAAAATGAAATTTAAAATTTAAAAAAAAAAAAAAAAATGCCTTGACATTTTATTCGCACACTAACATTTTTATTCAATCATATGGGGATGGTAGGTTGATGATGCTAACATCTAAAAAATAAGAATTCAAATATTTTTGACTCTGTGTTGAACTTAAAACATATATTCTCAGTACTCATCTAATTTATGTAATGAATGAGTTAAAAGACAATCATTAATATAATTTTCTCTTTTTTTTTTATTTTGTAATTCTTACTTTGTAAATTTTCTCAAGACGTTAAAGCTTCATTCCCACTTGAAATTCACCTCCTTGAAATAACTTTGATATAATATTTTTTCAAGATGTTTTAGCCCATTAATATGAAAAGTTAGCAACTTTTCTCAAGCCTAATTGTTCATATTATATATTTATATCGTGAAACTTTTTTCACGTAGATGAACTAATGTTACTATTGTTTTCTATATCTACTTATTTTTCTTCACATAACAACTTTTTATGTAATTTGATTCAAATGTACTTGAAGTTTGTATGTCATTTAGATATATATTTTATCTGAAAGTATTGGGAACAACTTATCTTGCTACACTGACTTATGTATACATAATTATAAGCACTTGCAACTACAAATCCTAAAACTCTTTTCAGGTAGATAAACTAATTTTACTATCGTTTTCTATATCTATTTATTGTTCTTCGAATGACAACTTTTTATGTAATTTGATTCAAATGTACTTGAAGTTTGTATGTCATTTAGATATATATTTTATCTAAAAATACTGGGATCAACTTATCTTGCTACACTGACACATGTATATATAATTATAAGCATTTTCAACTACAATGATTTAAAAATATGTTGAATAAATACATACGTTTTCGAATTGTAATTTACTGTTCCAACATAGACAGTGAGATGAATCATCATTGATACAGATTATAATCACAAATCTCTGAAAAAATTAAAAGCAAACACATTGGCACTTGATAGAATTTCACACATTGTATCATTGATGATACATTAGTAGTGTGCGAAAAATGTTAGTTAGTGCAGATATTTAAGGATAATTTTATTCATGTTTGAAGCAGTATGCGGGTTAGAGAAAATTGTGCAAAAGCTCGACATTTCTTTGTTAATAGAACACATAATGTACATGAACTTACGAGAACCATATTCTGAAATATGTAGTTTTCCAACTACTTATTTGGACTTCTCTAGAAACAAAAAATAACACTGAGATATGATACGAGGTAATAAATAAATGTGAAGTTGGTGTATGATGCATTTTTTATGACACTGTCAACTTCACAAACTATTGTACAATACTTTCAATATTATGCATTTATAGTTATTTCTCACAACCATATTTAAGTAAAAATAATTTTTTGCTATCTTATTTTTAATAGATGTGAAAATCAAAAGTTGATGTATGACGCATGTTTGATGACACTATCAACTTTATGAATTATTGTATAAAATTTCAAATGTCATGCATTTATATTTACTTCTCACAACTATGTTTTAAGTAAAAATAATCTTTTGCTATCTTATTTTTGTAATTTTTTGCAGAGCACATGAGAATGTGCCTTTAGTTTAGATTGTGTCAGGAGTGATTCTCCCTGCTACTTGTAAATTATATGTCTTAATTATTTTTTATATTAAGGATAAATTTTATAATTTTTTTTAAATATAAAGCTATAAACTATGTATCGATAGTATTTTGGACATCTCAAATTTATAGGGGATATACTGATGGTAGAAGCATAATGCTCTAGTTTTTGTTGTTTTATATAGACCTGAATTTCACATTCTGTTTTTTAAAGTCATGATTAAATATGGTATCTTTATTGTTAAATCTGAAGTTTTCGTTTTTGGTCAAGTAGACTGGGGCATTGACATCTTGATTTTGTTGTCTTATGCCAACTTAGGCTAAAAAAAATAATTTACATTATGGGTGAAAAGTGATGCTAATTAATAGTAGTATTTGGATGAATGCCTACTTATGTAATGTCCACTTTTCCTCGATGCTACAAAAATAGCATAAAAATTCTATGAAATTAGAAGGGAAAAGATGGCCAAGAAAATAAAGAGAACAGACGATACGTTCAACAAAGTGCAACAATGTCACATTGAACAAGAAAATAGTAGGTTTAGAAACAAATAACATAAGGATAACAAAATAATAATTTACTCATGAAATGCTTATGGAAAATATACACATGTATACGTTAAATATACACGTCTATAGAAGATCTATTCACATATATACACTCTATTCTATGTATACGCACCATTCAATGTATATATACTTACTACTTATAAAATATACTACATTATATATACATTACAATATATATAGATATACTTATATACTAATTTATAAAACATGTACACATGTATACGTTAAATATACACTTCTATAGAAGATATATGCACAAATATACAAAACATATGCTACTTAATATAATAAATTAATAATATTTGGTAGTAAATTAATAATATATTAGAAGTAAGTTTTAAATTTAAAGTAGAAAACTAGAAATTCAATTTAAAATTTTAAATCGTTAAATGAAAAAAAATAAAAAGCAAGGACTAAGGAGTGAATGAATTTGGGGAATTTTATTGATTGCAAAATGATCCAAAATTTATAATTTACATGAATGAAAAATCTATAAATTATGCATCATTTTTTCCAACTCATTCATGTTAATATTAATGGGAACTTGCATAGGATAGTCGAAGTCAACGGGGGCAAAACCATGTATTGGATTTGATTCTGCTGAGTTCTCCCGTGAAGTCATAATTTCTTCAAGTTTCAGCTCGTCGCTCGGCTCCGGTTCCATTCCTTGGTTTTCTTCTTTCCGCTCTAATCCAATATCTGAGGCAAACTAGAACATTCATTGCATTGCTTTCCAATGAGTGTCGGTTGTCTCCAAGCTGCTGTCGTCCCTGACTAAAGGCGCTCTCTGATGCAACGGTTGACATTGAAACATTCAAGATATCTATAGCTAATCTTGAAAGCACTGGATATGTTGTTTCATTACTCCTCCACCTATCCAACGTGTTGATCCGTCGTCCGCGATCCTCTGGTGCCGTCCGAAGATAATATTTCAGCTCTTCCCGATAAGTTGATGTGTATGTTCTCTCATCAACACTGTTCCAACAATTTAAATCATAAAACGAATCAGAAAAATCACTATGTGCCGGCCTTTTAGAAGATAATGGCTCCTAGGGAAGATGAGGAGCGACAGTTGGAGTGATATTTGTAGGTACGGCTAAATCAAATAAATCAGCATAGTGATTATATAATTTTTCTATGTAATCCTTTGCATCAGCCGTAGCCGTCCACAAATCAGATTGTACTTGTTCAGAGTCATGGTTAGTATTTATTTCTAAGTTAGTATAAATAAGAGTACTAAAGTGACACATATTATTATATTTCATGCACGGATTTAGCATAGCACCAACCAAGTAAATAGGGGGAATCGGAAAAAAATATTTTTTAAATTTCGTAAACATGGCGCCAACAGCTTCTTTATAACCTTCTTTATTTTTATATTCTTTGAGCAAACCAGAAATATCGGCTATATATGCCAAAATATTACAAACAGTAGGATAATAAGCACCGGAAAATTCAACAGTAGCTACATAAAATTTTTCGAAAAACTTAACAAGATCATTAATTACAACCCAATCAGAATTATGTAGCATGCAATCAGCAGAATTAGCAAATGAACCGCAATGTTGGTTAAAAGCTAGTGTAGTAGGAATTCTATATTTATAACAAGTTTTTAGAAATTCATACGTAGAATTCCATCTAGTATCAATTTCCTCAGGCATCAAAATCGGTGTAAGTCTATTTTCTTGACATTTAACTTTAAATTCTCTAATTCTCGATCTACGATTATTTTCTTGAATAAAACCAACGGCAAGACGAATTTTTTCAATATAAAGCTCAAAAAACTCAAGACCATCTTTTACAATTAAATTATATATATGAAATGCACACTTAATATGAAAAATTTCAGGCAAGGGAGGAGATAGCGTAGATTGTATTTTTGTTATAGCAGTCTTGTTGTTAGAAGCATTATCAAAAGCAATACATAAAATTTTATTTTCGATACCATAATATTCGGCAATTTTAACAATAGAATTAGCAATAAATTGTCCAGTATGTTTACGATCTTCATCATATAAAAAAGCAAGAATACGTTTTTGCATCACGAAATTACTATCCATCCAATGACAAGTAACGGTTAAATAATCATTTTTATTTACAGCACGACCAAGATCAGAAGTTAGGGACAATCTACATTGAATATTTTTTAACAATGTTAATAAATAAAAACAATATTGTGAATGGAGTCTAAAAATATCAGACCAACAAGTAGTTCTAGGAATACCGTTAAACATAGGATTATAAATTGCTTGTATATAACGAATAAAGACATCAGAAGAAGGAAAACTAAAAGGCAAACAACCCACAACTACCATTTTAGCTATTTCTTCCCTGTCCCTCAATTTATTATACTTCTTCGCTACGTGACCGGTTGCTGGGTCCATTCTAGTTTGCGTTGACCCACCAACATCCCCACCACCTTTTGCAATATTTAACTCTCTTTTGTGATCTTCAGCTACATGTCTCATTAACGTACCCGTACCCCCTTACTTGCCTCCACTTCTGTGCTTATATATTTGTTGACAATATTGCATTGCACTTCAATATCTGATATACGTTCAAAAAATTGCTATGCAATACTAGTTTTTTTACGAGGTTTTGGGGCACTGGGAGGACGGGAAGGGAGATTAACTGATTCAGATTTAACATTAGCATCTCCTACTGCGGGTGTCTCAGCAATATTTTCATTATCTTCGTCTAAATTAACTGCATCTACTTCATTTTCTTCTTCTATACCGTAATTTTCCTGAGCATCTACATAATCCATATCGTGAGCACCTACACCTATTTCTTCCTCAAAAGGTGTACCAAGCGGTACCGGAGGCGAAGGCACACGGGTATATCTACTACTTGAACTACCTCTACCGCTAGTAATTCACTTTTTACTACCACTACCGCTTCCGGAACAAAAATTTTTAACACCTTTAGTAGCGAGGTTTCTTAATTTATCCATAATATAAATTAAATTAAACTAAAAATATTCAAAATACACAAATATAATAAAATTAAATATTAAACAATTAATACAATAAATAAAAATTAAACGTAAGAGATGAAACGACAATACCAAATTTTGGAAGTATCCGAAGATTGCGACTTTAGAAACTTCCGCTCGTACTTTGTAAACGAAAAATTAAAAAATTAAAGTGAACACTTTAAGAAATTAAATATATTGAATATTTGAGAATTGAGAATTGAGATTTGAGAGAGAATGAGATTTGAGAGAGTGAAAAATTGTGTGAAAAATGATTTGAAGTTGTAGGGTATTTATAGATTTTTTTTTGGGATTAAAAAATATTTTTTAAAGTTTTTTTTTTTAATAAATGGGCCCAAACTAGCCGTTTGGACCTAAAAACGGCTATATAGCCGTTGGGCCAACAGCTAGTTTGGCCCAAAAGCCAAAATATCTTTTTTTTTCCTTTTAAATTTATTCGGGCCGGGCCGGGTTAGCGGGGCCCATTTTAAAAAATAACTGGTCCGGGACTCGAAACCCTAAAACCCTAGGGCTTACCAGGTCGGGTCAAACCGGACCGGGTTAGTTACGAGACTTGACACCCATAGTAATAATGTATGGGCAAAAAGTGATGCTAATCAATAGTAGTATTTGGATGCATGCTTACTTAAGTAATGACGGTGCTATAAAAATGACATAAAGATTGAATGAAATTAATACAAATAAAATAACAAAATCTAAAGAGAACAGACGATACATCTAACACAATAATACAATATTGCATCGAACAAGAAAATAGATTGTTTAAAAATAAATAGAATAAGAATAAAAAATTATAGTTTACTCATGAAATGGCTACTAATATATAATGTGAAAAAAGAGGCACCTTGAAGAAGAGTGATTACAACAGTCTAGGATAAAAAAAAGTGAATGACACATAAATAAGTTTACAATGTCATATAAAATGGAGTATGGATTAAACATATAACAGGAACATAGATCTTTTTGAATTAATATATCTCTTAAAAAATAATATTCTGACTCGATGACTACTATTGAGGAGGTCAATTACTTGTAGCATTAGAATGTTTATTTGGTAGTATTATTTAATAAAAATAATTTTTACAGAAAGCAAAATATTTTTTTTTTTTTGGTAAATAATTGATTTTATGAACAAATAGGCTTTACAAAGCAGAAAAAAACACAGATCTGCACAGCTGCCAGACCTGTACAACAACTACTCTAGCTTAGCATTCTTCACTATTACAGATCTATTTCGAACAACATATAACCCAAACACTCAGTCATCTAGGATACCAATCAAGCACCTGTAAGATCGCGATCAGCTTTGCCTTTGTTCTCCCTCGAATATGAACCTTTTGAACTATTTTTCTCACTACCACTGCACTATTATTGCTCTTGTCTTGAGAGATCCTGTGATTTCTTTCCTGTCAGATATAGTATATGTTGGCTGCTAAAGCAATTCTATAGACTTCATCTCTTGACATTTTGCCTTTACAGTGTATAGTAGCCCATCATTGTTCCTCTGCCCGTCCACTAGCTTGCCTCTGAATATTGAGTCAATCAAGTATATGCTGCCACACCTGAGTTGAATAGGGACACCTGAAAAATAAATGCTCAATATTCTCATGCTCATCATCACACAATACACATCCTACATATTCTACACAATGCCATGGTGCTAATCTTTCCCTTGTCAGAAGCCTGTCTTGAAATGCCAAGTACAAGAGGAAAAGTCATCTAAGACAAATAAAATTATTGCAATACAACTTACTCCACTCCACTTTTTGATACTGGCCCCTCATCAATTGATGCACATGTTTAATAGAGAATTTATTTAGTTGTTTCATTGTATTTTTAGTCCATCTTATAGCTTTAAAGTATTTGTAAGCTTGTAGTATTTTCCTCACCAATGAGGCCTGGAGAGCTAAAGCAGCCCATATTATTCCTTGTTTCTTATAATACATATTAATCCATTGTACCCATAACTTGTCCTTCTTCTTACTCATGCTCCACAAAAGCTTGAAAATAGCGACGTTATTTCATTTTTGAATAGTAGATTTAGACCCCCTGCAGTCTTCGGGCTACAAAGTTGATCCCAAGAAACTAAAGCTTTCATGGATATGTCTACACCACTAGTCCACAGAAATCTTCTACACAATGACTCAATGTACTTAATCATTTGTTTTGGCAACATGAACACCCGAATAGCAAAAAGGACACTCTTAATCAATTGAACCCTATCGGCATAAGATAAAAACCTTAAAGTCCAACTAAGGATCCTCCCCATTATCTTATCAATCAAAGGTTGATATTGGACTATTGAAATTTTCTTTGCGCTGAGGGGAACTCCCAAATATCTAAATGGCATAGACCCTTGAGAGAAACCCAATATCTGTAATATAGTTTGTTGGACTTCAGTAGTGACACCACCAAAATAAATAGCACTCTTGTCCACATTTGCTTCCATTCCAGAAGCTGCTGAAAATTCTTTGAATAAGCCATAAAGAAATCCCACAGAGCTAGGATTCCCTCTACTAAATAACAACAAGCCATCAACAAAACTTAATTGCAAATGATACTTAAACCCTGGGGTTTACCTTAATTTCTTAAGCAATCTGGTGAAATACTCCATAGCCGGTACAAATAGATAAAGAGACAAAGGATCTCCTTGTCTAAGTCCTTTCTTAGCCTCAAAAGGATACTCGAATAGCCATTAATCTGAGAAGAGTAGGAAATAATACTGATACATTGAAAAATCCAGTCCATAAATACTCTAGGAAATAATAATTGATCCATAACCTGCCTCAAATAACCCCATTCTACTGAATCATATGCTTTCCTTATGTATACTTTCAACATACATCTAGGTGATATCCCTTTCCTCACATATCCTTTTACCAACTCATTACTCAAAATTATATTATCATTGATTAACCTTCCAAACATAAATGCAGACTGACTCTTATCTATTATACTGTCTATCACCGATTGCATTCTATTAGTAAGCATCTTGAAGATAATTTTATACAATAGATTACATCAGGAAAATGGTCTATACTCTGAGACTTTTAAAGGATGGGCAATTTTGGGTATCAATGTTACCGTGGTGCAATTCAGAGTTTTATGCATTTTACCTATTGAGAAGAATTTTTGAACAACCTCAATGATCTCATCTCCCACTGTTGGCCACACTTTCTTAAAAAATTGCATTAAATCTATTTTTAATACACTGTATTTTTCATGATCTCTGGACAGCTTATGACTCATCTCTCAAATCGTAAAGACTCTTACGAGTCGTATGTAGCAAGTCATACCCATGTCAGTGTGGGATGATTTAAGTTTTGTTCAAGGTATGAGTTGACCCCAGAAGTCGTCAAGTAAAGTATGAGTTGTATAAAGATAAATCATATTGTCACCAGTATAGGTTTCGTAAGTTATGTCCAGCTTATGGATAGTGGCTACAAGTCGTATAGACATGTTACAAGTCATAAGATCTGACTTATACCCTGATCAGTAGACAATTCAAGAATCAAAACTCATATTTTGATAGCTTTATAAGTTACTTGGACATATAGTAAGTCCTCAAATAGCTCCTATCTCATGAACAAGTCAAAACCTCCCTTAGCGATTAAATTCTTGGGATGTACATAATTATTTTCATCTTCAAAAAATCATAAATTTTATTATACTAAGATTTTTTTGATCTGAAGACCCACCAATAGATTGATAATTGAATCAACTTTTCAACGATACCAATTTTGCCTTAATACGATATCGAGGTGAAAAGTTATTACCAAAATACTGAAGCACTATCAAAGTTATATCGCACACTGGTCAGCATACGGGTTGACAGTCTAACTCGTACCCAAACCATATGAGTTATAAATGGTAGACCCGTAAAGACTACCGAGAATTATCTGTAGAGTTTAGTTTAAAGGCTTTTGGATTTTTTCCCATCTTGTAAGCCCAACCACGACTTATAACCCTTCAATAAGCATTATTTTTCTTTTTTTTTTTCAATATATTAACAACACTTGCCTCCTCCCATTATCAAGAACATCAAATTAGGGATCCTCACCCAAAATTCATCCTTTAAGTTTGAAGATTCAAATTCAAGAATATCAAGATTAGGGTTCCTCTCACTAATTCATCCTTTAAGTCTTAAAGTTTAAAATCTCTTCCCAAGATCAAGACATTCAAGCTTTCTTCCCCAAGAAATTCAAGAACTCAAGTTTCAATTTCAAGATTTCTTCAAGAAGACATCTAACTAAGGTATGTAGGGTATTCATCAATGGGTCCTTTCACCCATTGAGCCCAAAATTTCCCTTTTTGATTAAAGTATGAAATTTTTCCTCTTTTATGAAATTACTCATGTTAAACATGAACTCATTCTTTGCTTTTCTTAGTAATTTGAATTCAAGTCATGTCAACATATTTTTTCATGTAAGTTAGATTATTTCATGATTTAAATTTCAATTACCCATGTCATGTTCAATTGATTACATGCTAAATCATCAAGTTATGAATTAAATCATGTAAATATATTGTCCTCTCAAGTTTAACACATTCTCATGTTCAAATTCATGCTTTTCACTCATTTATTAAAATATTTTATATTTTGGGTCTTTGAACTATGGCTTTATATCACTGTTTTAAGTATTGTTATTGTATTTTTGTAATTATTTAGTGTTGGCGGGTTATGAACACCCGATACCTACAAATTTACTTACGTTTCAGACCTTTCAAGTAATGAGTCAGTCAACTCATGATTTTATAGTTATACTTAGTTTGTTATGCCCATAATAAACACTATTAGTTTACATATTTAAATTACTTCAGAATCTGTATGCACTGTTGTTTTTAAAATATCATGACCTGAGTTTATCAGTTATCAGTGTATGCATATATTAGTATTTCAGAGTCTTTTAGATGAGAGTAGAATTTAGCATCGAGTGGGAAGTGTGGGTTCAACGCATCCTACTTTTCCAGAAACTACGTGCCACCATAGGTTTAGGGTCCTTGCTAGAGAGTGTTTCCCCTTGCCCAATATAGGCTCAGATTAGTGATCACTCCAGTTCATGGTTCTACTCCATTGTCAAGGATAGAACATCCTTCCTCAACGTGGGTCAGACGTTTGACTCCATAATAGCTCACATGATTTATGTCGGTTAGATAATAACTCCCACAGTTTTAATCAGTATTTAGTTTATCTCAGTTCAAGTTTGCTTGACCAAGTAATCAAATTTTAGTAATTATTTAAATCGATCAGTTTTATAGATTATTCATGTTATTCAGATCATGTCAGTACATGCTATACTTGGTCTTGCATTCTCAGTTTTACATGTTCATATTTTCATGCTCAGTATCCTTATATGATTCTTAGTTCAGTTTTACAGCATATTCAGCTTTGTATGAGATTTACATATAATATTCATGTTTCTAACGCTTCCCAACTTATAAAATTATTTTCATATTATGATTTATAACTCTCTCTATAACTTACCGTTTTCACGTACAACTATGTTTTAAATGTATGTTTCACCACACAACTTATATCCTCAATTTTTAAAGCATGTTTTAAATATTTTCATGATTTAGTGCATGTCTCCATATACTCAGTACATTCCAAAGTACCGATCCAAATATATGTCTATGTGCTACATTATTTTATAATATAGGTACCAGTTGTATCCCACGCCTTATAATCAGATAGTTTGCAGCTTCCAGCAAGTAGGTGTTGAGTTCTCTTATTTCGGGGACTTCAGTCAGTTATAGTTCATGTAATATATTTTGATTATCCGCATGTATTTATTAGTGGTAGTTGGAGACATGTCCCAACTATCTATAGTCAGTATAGTAGAGGCTTCATAGATAGTCAGTCAAAGTCGTTACATGTAATTCAAGTTTCTTTCCTCAGCTTTATCATATTGTAAAACTTATCAGTATTTTATTTATTCATACTTTCTCATGATCATGTTTCTGCTTAACAAATTTAGTTTTTATATAATTTAAATCAGTTGCACAAGTAGTATGCCAATTCATGGGTTAGCTTGAGATCACTTGCGGTTTTAAGCACTGTGTTACGACTAGGAAGTAGTCTTGGATCATGACACCATCACATCCCGGTGCTTTGCTATCATTAATCCCATTCAAAGCTTCAGTTATTTCTTCTTTGGTAACATTTGCTATTAATTGAGCATGTTGTCCTCTATCCAATCTAGGATCATCTCTCATTACTATAGGATTCACTACTGGGAGTTGAATGGCACTGGACCCCAACAGCTTCTTATAAAACCCAACAACCTCTTCCTCTATTTCACTTCTGGTAGTAATGGTAAGTCCATTACCATTAACCAATATGATCCTATTCTGAGCCAACCTATTCTTCAAACTAGCATGGAAATAGGAAGTGTTACCAACCCATTCTTCGACCATTTTTCTAACTGTTTTTTTACCTCTCTTTCAATTTCAAGTAAGTTAGTTGGTTGCCTTGGTTGTTCCATAGAAAGTTGGATATCATATAGCTATTTTCTATACATATTGATTATATCCTTTACTCCTTGATATTCAGTACTATTAAGTAGTTTCAAACCTTTCTTCACCTCTTTAAGTTTCTACCACACTCTAACCAACCCATTTTCTCTTTGTGGCCTCTGCCATGCTGACTTCACACTATGTTGAAACTGCTCATGCTCAGCTAAGTGATTTAAGAATTTAAATGGTGTAGTTCCTTTGTCAAACTCTTGGGAAAAGTTGATGATGAGTGGTGAGTGATCTGAACATCCTGAGCTCATAATCAGTACCTCTATGTTAGGAATATTCAACATTCATGTTGTGTTAACTAGCACCCAATCTATTCTGCTATAAGCATGGCCATTTGTCCATGTAAACTCTTTACCAATATACTTCAGAACAGTTATACTTGTGTCCCTTAAAAACTCATCAAAAGCTGTTATCTCAGCCTCATGTATAGCAGCCCCTACTAATCTGTCTTTACTTCTATAAAAAGAGTTGTAATCTCTCATTGCTAGCCAAGTGCCTGGCTGGGTTGAATGTAATCTTCTAAGTTGTGCCCATAAGTTTCTTCGATCTGCTATAGTATGGAGTCCATAAACAGCAGTAAAGTTGAAATTAAGTTGTATATCTCTACTCATCACCTCTATACAGCAAAATGTTTTTTAATGCATGCATGGTTTGATACATTTCTGATCCTATTTCAATTGATTCTCTATTATTTTGTTATTAGAGGTCCAAGTTACCTATTTCCTCAAACTGGTTTTATATGTTGTCATAAATAGTTCTAAGTTAAAATATCTTACTTTGAACTATCTAATGCTACTTGATGTTATGATTGTATCTCCGAATAGATTTTTGGAGTCTTTTTATGTATAATTAGTAGCTTATACCACTCTATTTTGATAGTATTATAGATCAGATCCTGCAGATTCAATAAAAAACTTATAATTAACAATAGAAAATAGTCTAAAACACCCCAATCTTCATCCGAAATTTTAATTATACACTCGTAGGGGGTTCTATCACTGCCTGAACATTTTAAAAATAAAATTATTTGCTCACTAAATGCTGAGATGGAAAAGAAGATGGAGTTCACTCTCTTTGAGAGAGTGAGGAATCAAAAAAAAAATATTAAAACTTATTTTTAATATTTATTTCATACACACATACTTTTATATTTATTTATATATATATATATATATATATATATATATATTATTAATAATATTTTTATTTTTTATTTGCTATCTTCTTCACCAACATAACCCAATCTCACCACCGCTCATATCCCGTCGCTGCTGTTACCACCGCTAACCACTATCTCCATTGTATTCAGTATCATGTGTCCATTCTTCTTCAACTTCCTCCATTTTCCTCTTTGTATAAATCTCTCATCCTTTTCGCTTCTCCCATTATTCACTTCTCTCTAAATCTTGTTCAAATTTCAAGAATCAAACATAAAAATTAAGAATTTTCAAGATAATGTTGCATTACCCACTTCAATTCAAGTCAAAAACACCTCTAATTCAAATAGTTGGTCTTACCTCATCCATCACTATCACCACTACCCCATTAGCTGCCACTAACCCGACTTCTACTTTTTTTTATCACAAGTCAAATGATGTAGTACCATTTAGTTATTCACTCGATCCACTCGATTCCATTTGATGATACAAATTTGATTTGAGAAAGGACACGGATACTATCCGACGATGACATGAAACACAAAATTGTCCGTATTGAACTTGTTGCTTCTATGTTTCTCTCTTACCATTGAATTTGATTAAAGAATATTGATGTTTTGTTGGGTGAGAAGATGAAAAATTTGATCTTTAGCAAAAAAAATTTGATTATGAATTTGGAGAAGTGAATATGCATGGTTGAAGATAAGGGTAAAAAATTAATAAATAAATAAATTTCAGGTATCAAACGCGCGTGAGTTTCACTTATCAACATGGATGTAGTTATGACGATTTATGGAGCAAATAATTTCATTTTTAATATGTTCAGGGGGTGATAGGACTCCTGTGAAGTTCGAGTGTGTAGTTGAAATTTCGGATAAAGATTGAAGGTGTTTTAGACTATTTTCTCTAATTAAACAACAAATTGTTTGTGTATTAAAATAAAAATATCTTTTAAGATGTGTGAAATGAACTCCCTTCTAAATAATTATAAAAAGAAAGGGGCAAATTAATGTATTCGGTGTTGTGTACTTCAACCAAGTTAGTTTTAATTCTTTTGGTGATTAATTTTATTTTTATATGTAATATGTTGAATCTAAATGGATAGATTTTTATTTGTAGACATCCTAATATGACCATCCATTTTTTGGAGTGTACTCTACACAATTGCTATGCCATTAAAGATGAGGGTCATTAAGTTCCTGTAGTTCGTCTCCAGTTGTTTAGTAAAATTTTGGTATAATTTTTTATTTCATAATCTACAACAACAATAATAAATCCAGTATATTTCCACAAAGTGAGGTCTGGGAAGGGTAAAATGTACACAGTCCATACCGCTACCTCCAAAAAATTAGAGAGGTTGTTTCCGATAGACTCCCGGCTCCAGGTAGTGAATAGTAAACAAAGCGTAGTGAAGCAAGATGGATGACATAACATAAAAAGGAATAAGACATACTAAAATAAAAATAAAATAAAGTATAAATCCGAGTAATACTAAATCAGATAAATACGCGCAATAAATAATAGATAAGCGATAGGGCATCCAGAAAACGATACCTCCCTAGTAGTAACAAACATTCACAGACCAGGAACACCTGGGCCCTCCTGACTAGTGGTTTCTACCTACTTGCTACAACTCACGCACTCATCCTAATCTTCTACCCTTATCCGCAACCTCCACGCCTTCCTATCTAGGATCATGTCCTCGGTAAGCTGCAGCTGCTCCATATCATGTCTAATTTTATTTCATAATCTAAATCTTCTATATTAATGTATACTATGTGTACTCTGAAGAGTTACAAACATTTTTGGAGTATTAATCTGCCATTGGGTCTTATTGACTAATTCTCAGTGAATTTATCTAAAAATAACTGGGGTTGAGAGTGAGGGGAGGAAGAGAGAGACGAGAAGGCCTAAAGTTGAGATATTTATCATCACATTTGTTTGGGCAGTGGTAGTAGTTTGCCTCAAATTTGATGTTTAGACGTTTTGAGCTAATATTTTCTGCATTGGTTGTTCCTCACTTAAATGAAATGAACAAGGGGAAGAGTTCATGATGGTAGCCCTATTTGAAGCAATTTTTCTCCAACTGTGACACACTTGTCAAAAGTTAAAAGTAGTATGTCTGCAGGAACTGGCTTTAACTATTTGATCGGGCCACATCCAATTGATAGTCTAATCCCAACCTCTTTGAAAGAAGTTCAAATATATTTCACAGATGGAATAAATTTTGTTCTTTCACTGTATAGGAAATCCAACTCTTTCCTCAAAGATCTCACTTCATATTGGAGATTTCAAAATAGGAGATAGTTTCACATCCATTAAATTCACTTGAAGTTCGAGGTTTTGAGAAAAGAAAAAATACGAAATCATGCGAGATTCTGCTTGCGTTAATCATACAATAGATACGCTTATACAAATTGAGCATCATGTTCTTAGATTTTTTTTTGTCCTGTTATATTTTTTTTAACTGATATTCTTCTTCACCAAATGACTATATGAATACCCCTAACTTAAAATTATATAGCAGGCAAAATGATCTTCTAGACCATTGTACTATGTCAGTTTTATAAGTCAGACACTTCTACTTACATATTTGTCATATGACCCTTGAACCATCAAAAAACAATATTTTCCACCCTTTGACCGTTGACCTTACCTATGTAGCAAGGTCATGGTGATTAGGACAAAGAAAGTGTAGCCATTCACCTCGGGTGCGAGTGGGGGTCAATTTTAGGCCAATTTTACATTAAAATAATTAAAAAATAAAAAAATATTAAAATTTAAAAAAAAATTAAAAAAGGTTCCTTTTTTTCCTCCATCTTTTTAAATTTAAAAATATTTTTAAAAATTTAAAAATAATTTAAAAATATTTTTTAAAATTTTAAAAATAATTTAAAAATATTTTTAAAAATTTAAAAAAAATAAAAAGGGTCCCTTTTTTCCCTCCATCTTTTTAAATTTAAAAATATATTTAAAAATTTAAAAATAATTTTAAAATATTTTTAAAAATTTTAAAAAAATAAAAATATATTTTTCCCTCCCCACCCCACCCCAACACCCGTCCAGCCCTTCCCCACCCCCACCCCAGCCCTTCCCCACTCCCACCCCAGCCCGTCCCCACCCCTCACACCCTACCCAGCCCCATCCCACCCCACCCCAGTCTCTCCACCCCACCCAACCCCGTCCCCACCCCCTCACACCCCACCAGCCCCGTCCAGCCCCCATACCCCTCCCAACTCCATACCCACCCTACCCCAGCCCCCACACCCCACCCCACCACTCTTCCAGCCCCTCGCCCCACACACACGTTCACTTTTTATTTTCTATTTTAATTTTCCCTCTCAATTCAATTCTTTTCATTTTTTTAATTAAAATTTAAATTTGAAATCTTTTTATTTTTTTGGGGATTAAAATTTAAATTTAAATTGAAAGTGAGTGATAGTGAATATTGAAAAAATTAGTGAATTTCGCTTGAAAAAATTAAAATTTTTGTGAATTTGTTAAAAATATTCAAATTTAAAAATAAAAAATTTATTATGTTTGTATATATGAATTTGTAGTTAAAAATTTAAATTAGTTGGAGAAGAATTTTAATTATTTGGAATGGATTTGGTGTTTAATTTGTGAGAAAAAAATAAAAGCATGATTATTCAAATTTTTCTACAATTTATAATTTTTTTCATATTCAATTAATTAATTTTAATATTTAATTTGTTATGTAGCATTTTAAAAATGTCTTGGAATTTAATGTAATATTTTTTATTTTATTTTTTATTTTTTTAAAATGACATGACAGATGACGTGGCTGACGTGTCAGGCATGTCAGGCGTGGCAACTGACATGGCAGCTGACGTGGAGGAGAGTGTGTTACACTCACCAAAAAAGAGTTTAAAATGTTGTTTTTTAGTGGGTTCAGGGGTCCAAATGATAAATATGTAAGTAAATGTGTCTAACTTACAAAATTGACATAGTACAGAGGTCCAAAAGATCATTTTACCTATATAGTATTGAGCTTGTACTCAACACGGACAATAGCTAACTAGTAATTGAATAGGAAGTGATATCAAAATAATAATGTAGGCGAAAAGTAAATAAAGTAGAAGCAAATTTTAAGAATTACATAATGCAATAGATATAATTTTTTATGTGGCAAATGTTGAGTTGGACTATGGAGAAAACACGAGTGGAGCATTTGACAGTTGATAACAAGAATCAATAATTGGGTGACTAGATTAATTGAAAAGCGTTGTGTTGGCGTTAGCATCTAAATTATTTATATTAATGTTCATAATCATTTACATGAAAAAATATCGAAAGGCTATCGAGGAAAAGAAGATACATAATCTTAATTGACTCTAGTATCAAATAAATTATACAAGTGATAGTAAATTAAACTGAGAGATGTATTTTATTAACTGTAAACTGAGTGTATATAAAATTTATATAGCTTCTATAGTATGAAGATAAACTAGAAAGAACATAGGGCACCTACATAAACATAACCTAACTACAAGGATAAAATTATAACGAAATCTTAAAGAATAGAAATTACCAAATCTGACATTTGAATTGGTTATCACTACAAAAAATTTCATTTCTTGTGACAAATTATTTTTCACTTAAAAGTCATATTTCACCATAAAAAAACTTTTATGATGAAAAAGAAATCATTAATTTTTCGTCTCTAAACATGAGTCGTTAAAAGTATATAAAGACAAATTACTGTCTCGTCACTAAATAAAGTTATTTAACTACAAAATAAAATTTCGCCCCTAAATTCAGAGTATTTATGACGAACTTATTTTTAATAAATAACATAAAATTTTGTGGCTAAAAACATTATAACGTCATTAAAAGGGTGCTTATTACCAACAAATCTAATTTGTCACTAATTCTAATTTTAATTAATGACGAAATTGATTGTCCTTAAAGCTATGCATAATTTGTAGTTAAAAGATTGTTATTGCGTCACTAAAAGGTATAGTTTGTGTACAAAAGAGAAATTTTCGTCTCTAAATAGATAAACTAGCGACATTTTTCTTTGTCTAGAAAAGACAATAAATTCACAGTTAAAAACTATATTTTGATATTGAAAATGTTGTCATTAATGACAAAACTAATTCGTCAATGTATGTCATCTTAACTAGGAGCAATTTTAATTGTTATAAAATATTAAATTAATTTAATCTAAATATAAATTATATTATTAATGTGGTGGCCATTTTGGGGTAAATAATTTTTTTCATTAGATGTAATCAATTTGAAATGAATGAAAACATAGCAATACTCTTTACTTCCTGTAGATACACATTTTCGGAACCAAAATTGTTGTCATAAAGGTATAAATATTCAAAGGTTGTATTATTAGTAACAAATTATATATTTATTTAATTGTAATCGCACTATTTAGATCTGTAATTGATAAGTTAATAGTAATTATATGTATTTAATTTTTAAAAGTAGCTTATGTAAATAAAAATTACAAAAATAAAAGAGAAAAACAATACCGAAAATTCATACAAAAATCATATACTAATTGCATCTATAATTATTATAATATAATATTAGGACACAAATTCATTGAAAAATTAAGTGAAATCACTTATACTTAAAAGTCTAATTGAAGGTGAATAATGGTCAACCGAAAAAAGCCAAAAACATGATGCTTTCTCTTGTGTGATTGTAGTGTCCTTTATTTAAAAACTTCACTGTTAATTGAGATACTTTTTGCACCTTCACGTACTTGTATAATAATTTATTTTTATATATCATGATTTAAGAAAAATATATATTCAAACGTTAATCATAATACTAACATTAATTAGTGAAACAAATAAATAAAAAAATAAGTAACTTCTATACCAAATTAGTGACAAATAAATTATCACGATGAACTTCTGCTAAGAGATTAATAGAGTAAATGTTGTTAGGAACTCTTGTTAGTAAAAATATTGATATGTACCCAAAAAAAAATATCGATGAGTCGAAACTAAATAATAGAGAGGAGAATTAATTTACCTGAAAATTGCGATTGTCTAATGGACATCAATAGCAGAATTAAAATAAATTGGTATGAGAAATGAAGAAGAAAATGCGCGTGGGGAGTTTATTTTCATTTGGGAATTGGGACTACACGTTTTTGCATTTTAGTTGGATACTAAAGTTTAGATGAGTGGGTAATTGTTTGTGGGTTACAGGGAGGGAATGGGTGAGAGGGAATTTCACACAATAATATTGGAGGGAAGCAAAAAAAAATTGAAAGTGAAATTTTGTTATTTTACCTTTCCTTTAGTATTTTTTTGCAATATTACATACTTATGAATTATGACTTCTCTAATTAAATGGTTTCCCCACGCACTAAAAATTTAGATTATACTTGCGTCTTATATTAATTGTTCATTTTTTTTTTATATATTTTAAAAAAAAAATTAAAAATAAGAAGAATATTCTTACTAATTTATTTTTTAATTAATCTAAATACACTATTTGTTGTTGTTGGCCATTTCCCCTAAGATTAACAATGGAGAACATTTTGAAAACTTTACAATTTTTATACTTTAAGATGAATTAAATTTAAGGACAAATAGGAAATATCAATTAAATTTTGTCTTGATATTTTAAATTAATTATTGACTTGAAAATTTATTTTTAGTAATATCGACAAGTAATGTGGAACGGAAAGGAGTATTTCTATCTTTGTATTTTTGTGCTTATAAATAATTTCAATACGTTGTACCTTACGATTTTATTTGGACAAAATATAAAACACTTTGAAAGTAATTTCGTATATGATTGATATTATGTACTATATAATTAGGCTTAGTATGAAGATAATTATACATATTACTTGTAAATATTCACAAATTTTTATATTTAAAAAAGAAAAAATACAAATTTAATAATGTAATTGAAGTAATTTCAAGGACGATAAAAATAATTGAAATATTGTACATGGCTATGGACTAATTTAAGGATCAAGTATTGGTCGCATTCCACCAAATTTGAATGTCATATTATGTGCAAATTATTTGATTAAAAAAAGAACATAATAAATTAGAATAATATGATAGAGTTACAAAAAGAACCTTTTCATATTTTTAAAAAAAGTTTAAAAACTATTGTATTTGTTATGATGGGTAATAGATCAATTTTTCATCACGGTTTTAATGTAGTTGGAGTATACCATATATACTATGTGAGTATCAGTGTTTTAAAGAATTAAAATTATACTTTATAATATCCTATCAGTATATAATATATTAGTGTAAAAAGCTCAATTTCAAAGAAGGTAACGAAGTGCAAGGGGAGAGAGGATCTCTTTGTTGGTGTTTTGAGAGATGAGATGAGGATAGGTAATGTGATTTCACCGGAGGCTCGTCGGAGATAGGGGAGTGTGGTGGCTAAAAGAGGAGGGAGTGGTAGTGTAGTGAGAGATAAGAATGAGACCGGCGATTGTTGGGAGTGTAAAATGAATGAGAGTTTGAGGGATTTAGTGGTGGTACATTAAAAAAAATAAAAAAATTCATCTTGTCTGTTGAATGATTGAGATTGAAGGTTGATACTAGAAACAAAGATCATTCAGATTAATGGGTCAAAATTGAATCATGAATTGAAATTTCAATATTAATCTAAATTAGATTCAATTTTGGCTTAAATTGACGTTAATTAGCTAGAGATTGGCTAGGATTCAAATAAATTGAAAAAATAATTAAATTGCATTGAAATAAGACTGCTATTTAATTAATAAAATCACATATACATAATTTAACAAACAAATAATATCCATATAATTGATACTAATTTTACATAAAATATTATTCGTTAAATCAATTATAAACAAATTATAAAGAGAGGTAAAAAGTAACGTTGAAATAAGATGTTATTTAACTAATATATTACAACATATGAATATATGTTAGGCATAAAACATATGAATTATATACGAAAGTAAAATATATATATATATATATATATATATATATATATATATATATATAATAAATAAGACACTTACAAAATTATAAAACTAGAAACAAATGGTAAAATGTATGATTAATTGAGTAAATACAATAAAAAATTCTATAAAGAAAATTAATTTTTGAAAAGATCTAAAATACATCAATTAGTCCAATAGCAGCCCGAACAGAATATAGGAGGTCAAAATTATGTGTTAACAAAGACTACAACGGAGATGAATTTGTAAAAATTCATCATAAAACATCAAAAAACTTTAAAATTCAACTAACTTATTAATGCCTTATAGGAATTCCTCTGAGGAAGCACAAATTAAGGACCTTAAATTCTGATTAAAAACCTATAGAGGAGAGTATAATGTGTCGTTTGTGTGTGTATTGTTGTGGTCCACCAGCCGAAGTGGCTAAAGATGGAAAAATAACGACAACCAAAAATTAATGAGTTTTTGAAGGATTTAGGGATGGTAGATTAAAAGGGACAAAATAATGAAAATTTAATCTGGTCAATTGGATGATTGATACTGATGACTGAGATTATTATTAGGGATGAATCAGATTAATGAGTCAAAATTAGATCATGAATTTAAATTTCAAAATCAATCAAATTATATTTAATTTTGCTAAAATTGACGTTAATTATATAAAAATTGACCAGAATTTAAATAAAATGAGAAGAAAATTAAATTGAATTGAAATAAGGATGTTGTGTAATTTATAAACTCACATATTCATAATATAACAAATAAATAATATTAATATAATTGATCATAATAAAATTAAAATATCATTCGTTAAATTAATTATGAATAAAGTATAAAGTTGTAAAAAGTCATGTTGAGATAAGGCACTATTTAACTAAAAAGTATATTACAACATCTAAATATATGTTAGATATAAAATATATGAATTGTAAACTAAAAATAAATAAATAAGACACTTATAAATTTATGAAATTAGAACGTGTCGAGAAGATAAAATGTATGATCAATTGATTAAATACAATAAATAATTGTATAAAAACATTAGTTTTTGCAAATGCCAAAAATATATTAATTGATCACATAGAAGTTTGAGCAAGGTATAGGAAAGTCAAAATTGAATATTAAAAGCGGGTCACAAATTTGTAAAGATTCGTAGTAAAGCTTTGAAAAAAAAACTTTGTAACTTGACTAAATCATTAATGCATCATATGAATTCTTATTTGTTAGAGAAGACACGAATTGGGTCCTCAAGTTCTGATCCAAAACCTATGGAGGAGAGTTAGAGTGTCGTTTGGTGTGTATCTTGTTGCAGTCCGCCTCAGAGATGGGAAACAACAACAACCAAAAACGAATTAAGGTTGAGGAACTTGAATGGAGTTTTGGAAGGTTTTGGGCAAGTTTGAATCACAAAACCAGTAGGTTACCGTGATAAGCCCACGATACGACATTGGTCCCGAACTCATGTTTACCGAGTCGATGTAAGGAAATTTAACGACCGCAATTAGACTGCATCACAGTGGCGTTGTTGCGTCCAGTTTTTTAATTAAATGGTTGAGGGACAATTGTTTGTGTTTCTCAACCCAAATTATCCATAACACGAATTGGGACATCATTTAGGACATTATTTGCCCTTCTTCTCCAAATTCCTCTCCAAATTCCTCTTAAGAAAATCCTCCCATTTTCTCCAAGAACACAAATTCAATTCCTTTTTCCCCAAAAAATCAAGAATTCAAGTTTTCCAAATTCAAGAATCTTCAAGAAAGTATCAAGAATAACATTTTTTCTTTCAAGTTAAAGGCTTAAGGTATGTGGGGTGTTCATCCATGGGTCCCTTTCACCTATGGAGTCCAAAAAAACCCTTATTTCAATTAAAAAATAGATTTTTCTATCATTATTATATTTTATATTGCTTAAGATAGGCTTAATTCATGTTTTCATGGTAATTTAAATGCAACTCAGTCTATGTATGATCTCATGCAAGATTTGAATTCCTTAGGACTGACTCCTTAGTCTTCGGGACATCAACCTTATGGAATCCATATCATCAGCTAGTGTTAGTACTCATGGCACGGTACTGACACCCTTCCAACTAGGGTTACAGGTTGGACCCCAATTAGGTCAAATTGGGACATGTCGGTTACATGATACCTCCCACAGTCTAAGTACAGTATTCAGTGTATATTCAATTGAGGTTTGCTTGACTAAAGCATACAGATTTACAGTTTTCAGTTATACAAATTTTAGTTTTTAAATTTACAGATTATTTCAGAAATATGTATATACTTGGTCTTGCATTCTCAGATATTATAATTTTCATGCATTCATGCTCAGTTATTTCATGTTGTTCAGTTAGTCCTTATCTTATGTGCACAGTACCCCATACATTTCAGTCAAACCTCATCTCATATATTAGTACATTCAGAGTACTAATCACATAATTTTCTTTGCGCTATGTTGTCTTATAACATAGGTTCAGACACTCAGTTTTCCGACTGCTCCTAGACAGCTCAGCGTACCTAGCAGCAGTAGTGGTGAGTCCTCATCCATCGACGACATGATTGTCACACCTCTTTTTCAACCAAAAATATTCGTTTTAAGGGTCGAAAGGGTTTTTATTATTAAAGTGACAAAATGAAGATAATTATTTCGAAAAAGGATTATTCTTACATTCAAAACTCAGAGTCGCCACTTGGCATAATCCGGTGTGCCAAGTCACCTTTGAAAAATTCTTTTCAAAATAATTCGACTCGTTAAGACTGGTTTACGAACAGAGATTCCGGCTAAGAAATTTTGTAAATCGAGGGGAAGGTGTTAGGCATCCCTCGATCCCGTGGTTCGACCACGGTTGTTTGGTGGAGCATATCGGCTAATTTAACACTATGAATGTATAAACCACACAGAGCACGCAAAACAATCAATCAAGTAGACCAAAATAAAACAATCCAAAATTTAGTGTTCTTTCCAAGTTATACAGTCCAAAAAATAGAAAAATACAAAAATATAAATCATATTCTAAACTAATCCTAGACTAAGCTCCAAATCTTTACCCGATGCATCGGGCCTTCATTACGAATATCTTTCGCCAACACAATACGTCGGGGCATTCCCCGATGAATAAATACAAATGACTTCGGGGCATTTCCCGGCTAAATGAGTACATTTTTCAATGTGAGAAAAGTAGAAAGAATCATTCACACCCATACTCAAACATTCAACAATCACAATTCCTATGTTTTGCCTACCCCGACTTACCATTTACCTACTTGTTTAACGGCTTAACACATAATACTAGCGTGTTCAACAATTAACAAAAATAATCAACATTTACCAAATCAATCTTTCAATTCCCAACCTAAATTCTCAATTTAAGTTGATGTCATTCAGTTATCCAAATCAAGTGATCAATCAACCAATATCCACCATCATTCACGATTCAGACACAACCAAATCAGATAAAGAAAGATGCCCACATTATGAATTCACCACACGAAGCATCAATAATTTAAAAATTAGTAAAAAACTAGGGGAGAAATGAACCTTAATGTTGTTTTCAATTAAATTGCTCCTTCCGACTAAAACTGCAACCGAAGTCACAAATTGACCTCAACGAACAAAACCTAACTCGGTATTTAAACTGCAAATTCGACCAGAACGGTAATCCACAAACAGACCTCAATATACAACCCAAAACTATAAACCCACAAAGAAACAAGTGACCCAAAATAGCGATATGCAAATTCACACAGAATATGAACAGCAACGCGATTTCGGGACGAGTGGAGCTAGTGACGTTATTTCCCAAAGGTTTCACCGAAACAGCAGTAAATTAGAAATTGAAGCATTTTTCGACAGATAATACGACGGGTTTCTGCGAGTTTCTTGTCAAAAATAGTCAATAAGCACCGATCTTTCTTTCTTTCTCTCTTGATTCTCACTATCTCTCTCCGATCTTTCTCACCCGTTCACTTTTTGATTAATTCCCTCCTGTATTCAGTCCATTTTTGCTCTTTCTCTGAACTACCTGAATGTCTATTCCAGTTGTGTGCTCTGTGTGCGTGAGTGAGTGTGAATTAGTGAGGTGTAGTATATGAGAGTGTGTGCGTCGATGTAACTTTTTGAGTATATGAAGATGGGTGTGGTTGTGGAGATGAAGCTAAAAAAATGAAATCCCCTGTATCTGTGTGTCTCTTTTTCTCTATATTCTGTGTGTTGGGAATAATCCCCCTCAAAAAATGGTCCCCAACGTCTATCCTTTTGTGAGGGTAAGTGATGGTATATTATGTGGGCCCACATATGAGGATGGTTAGGTGTCTTTTTCTTAATTGAAATCCAAATCCCAATCTCCTCTGTGTATATTCAAAAAATAGAAAATCCATAGGCCCCCGTCCATTCTCCACATGTGTGTATTGTATATATCAAATGGAAAGAAAGAAAACCAAAAGGAATCTCTAAGTGGGCCCTCTTTCTTTTCTCCTTTTCTCTTATCATTTCTTATGAACAAAGAATATAAAATATAATATGAGGGAAATTGGGTGGGGTCACATGGATAAAGAGGTGGGGTAGGGGTAGTTAGGTTGTTAGAATGATTAAAACAAGGAAAAATTTATTAGGGATTTTGTTAAGGGTTGTTATTCCTGTATTTTTGTATTTTTTGTGGGGTATAATCACATGCGTAAGGGTGCGTGGTAAGGTGAGCTAAAAATGGATAAAATTGAACTTGGGAGGGACAAAATTAGGTGTCTACAGCATGCCCTCTTTGAATGTTAACACGAAGTGTTTTCAGACAAAGAAGTAGACAACGAGACAGAATTCTGTCCCGACCATTATTCAAGAAGAATGAAACAGAAGGAATGAGAGAAATCAAGTCTACACATAGGACAAACAACCCACCCAAGTTAAAAGGGAATCAAGTGATAGGTACCTCCAAAGGAAGTAGAAGGACTATACCGAGTTAGAGAGTCGAGTGAGGTTCCATCGAGGTTTCGGTCCGTGGCTTTTTCATTACATCAAAAATAAAAATTACAACTTAAAACATAAATGGAATTACAAAAGTCCTGTCTATGCAGATTCTTTTGGACTCCTGACTTAAGTTTCACCACCCTATCCTTCAGGCGGGTTCCTGATTTGAGATTTTCTCAACTTGTTGCTTGGATTTCAATTGCTCCATCTTGTTGCTTGACTTTTGACTTCTTTACCCTATTCTTCAGGTGGGCTCCTGACTTGCAATTTCCTCACTCTATTCTCCGAGCGAGCTCCCAACTTTCAATTTCATCACCCTGTTCTTCAAGTGGGCTCCTGACTTGTAATTTCATTATCCTGTTTTTCAGGCGGGCTCCTGACTTTTAATTTCATCACCCTGTTCTTCAGGTGAGCTCCTGACTTATAATTTCATCACCCTGTTCTTCAGGTGGGCACCTGACTTACATTTTCTTCACCCTGTTCTTCAAGCGGGCACCTGAAATCAAAATTAAAACTAGAACGAGAATTATCCCAAACAAAGATTATGATAAAGAAAGATTTCATTTTTGAAAGTAATGTCTCATTTTCCAAGAGGGTCCTGAACAAAAAGTAAAATCCCATTTTTTAGGAGGGTCCTGAACATAAAGTTAATTTCCATTTTTTAGGAGGGCCCTGAACATAAAGTAAAATTACATGTTCAGGAGGGTCCTGAACATAAAGTGAAAATCTCATTTTTTAGGAGGGTCCTAAACAGAAAGTAAAATCTTATTTTTCAGGAGGGTCCTGAACAGAAAATAAAGTCTTATTTTCCAGGAGGGTCCTGAACATAATGTAAATTTCCATTTTCCAGGAGGGTCCTGAACATAAAGTAAATTTCATTTTTCAGGAGGGTCCTGAACATAAAGTAAAATTCGATTTTTCAGTAGGGTCCTGAACATAAAGTAAAATCTCATTTTCCAGGAAGGTCCTGAACAGAAAGTAAAATCCCATTTTTCAGGAGGGTCCTGAACAAAAAGTAAAATCCCATTTTCTAGGAGAGTCCTGAACAGAAAGTAAATTCTCATTTTTTCATGAGGATCCTAAACAGAAAGTAAATTCCCATTTTTCAGAAGGGTTCTGAACAGAGAGTAAATTTCATTTTTCAGGAGGGTCTTGAACATAAAGTAAATTTCCATTTTTTAGGAAGGTCCTGAACATAAAGTAAAATCTCATTTTTCGGGAGGGTCCTGAACATAAAGTAAACTCCCATTTGTCAGGAGGGTCCTGAACAGAAAATAAAGTCCCATTTTCCAGGAGGGTCCTGAACATAAAGTAAAATTCCATTTTTTAGAAGGGTCCTGAACAGAAAGTAAAGTCCCATTTTTTTAGGAGGGTCCTGACAGAAAGTAAAGTCTCATTTTTTAGGAGGGTCTTGAACAAAAAGTAAAATCCCATTTTTCAAGAGGGTCTTGAACAGAAAGTAAAGTCTCATTTTTCAGGAGGGTCCTGGACATAAATTAAATTCCCCGAATATGCTTCCCAATGGTAGCTAAACTTACTGAAGTGAATTTGCCCCTGTTTCAAAAAGAAAATTTATCAGTTAAAAACTTAGTGGTGGCTTGCGGCACTTGGCTGTCCCGACACCTGCTCCAGTGTTCTTTCCCTTCCTTTTCTTTTAGATTGCTGGCACTTGACCCTGATTTATCGTGTCATTGATCCAAACTCAAATTATTAAGAGTGACTCTGAAATAAATATGGTATTTCTGCTTTGTCATACTTCTCAGATAAACTCTTTAAACCTTGGTATTTCCATGAGTTCCCAAGCTTGTCTGTTGACAAAACTTTCTGCATGTCTTATTCGGCTCACAATCATGTCTCTTCCATATGCTGGCTTTGTTTTGCTTTGTGCAATTGAAGAAGCTGATAGCCAGTTTTAAAATTTTTTCTCACTTGTTTTGTCATGGACTTGACTCAAAGACATGAGAAAAATGGCAATAATTTTTTTTATTATTATTTGGATAGCTGAATCAACAAAATAAAAATAAAGATAAAGAGAAGAAAGAAAAGACAATGAATGTCCCCATTTAAAACAAAGAAACAAAAAATTCATCTAAATTGACAATCAACTCTAATAATTATGCCATGCATTTGGATTAAGCTGCCTGATTTTTTAATCCAAACTTTCACCAATTGTTGTTGAGCTAATGACCCTGAAATTGAGTTACTTCCTTGAGTCAATTGCATTCAGAGACCTCATTCGTCTAGTGACACCTTGAAGGATTTTTGCTAACAAGCCTCTGTTATTTTTTTTCTCTTGGCTCACTATTGCCTTATGGTATCCGTGAGGGTTTTCACCAATGAGATTCTCTAATTTTCATTTCTATCAACTCGTAGTTGTCTTACGGTTCCCATGAGGATTTTCACTGATAAGACTTTCTCATTTTTATTTGTCTCAACTCACCATCGTCTTACAGTGCCCGTGAGGGTTTTCATCGATAAGACTCTCTCATTTTTATTTCTCTCCTGATTCTTTATGCTGAGGAAGACAAGTAGTTCCCAAAATACATTATCACATCCATTGAATGCTTAGCCTTAGCATTCTCGAAGATTGATCTGAAGCTCTTTCTTTTGTTGTAACTTGGCTTTTGGATAGAGTTAAAAAGAAAGGATGGCCTGGAGACCAAACGACACTTGAAGTAGGGTGGGACTTACAACTTTTGGAATTGACTTAAACAATGAGGATTACCTCATGCCCCAATTTTTGTTGACTGGGTGACTCTAAATTATTTATTTAATTGGACCGAGCCCAAAGTAGGGCAGCCTACGTATCTCACTCCCGAGAGAGGAGAATCAGGTCGCACGTAGTTCCGGCAGATTGTTCTTTTTCTTGATTCTGACTTCTTCTTTTTCTCTTTTATTGACCCTTTTTCTCTTTGAAACTTTTCTGACTCTATTTTTCTTGACACTCTTCTTTTTACTTTATTTTTGGATGTATTTTGTCTCTTTTTTTGAAACTTTTCTGACTCTATTTTTCTTGACACTCTTTTCTTTACTTTCTTTTTGGACATATTTTGTCTCTTTTTTGAGACTTTTCTGACCTTTTTTTTGAAACTTTTTCTTGGACGTTGCATACTCTATCCTGATTTCAAAAGAGGGGTACGAAAGAAAATAGAAGGCTCAAATGGGGCAAACAAAGGATGACACACTGTTTGAATAGCAGAATAAAATGCCTTCATCATATCAATCCTTGAAGATGCTAGTACATAACATGCAATGTGAAAGTGCATGGTCAATATCACTTATGATATGTTTTACAACACTAACTTTTTCCGAGCATGTGTGCCCCCTCTTCTTCTACACTTGTCAAATATACAACTCCACTTTTGTTGTACATCCCTTACATTGAATAACTCATGCTTTCGAGGAGTTGATTTTTTCTGTCCCTCGGTATCACACATCCGCTATTTGACCAAATTGAGCTATGTTTTTCAATTTATGACCAAGTTATTATTGTGATTCTCAAAATAATTTTCAAAGAAGGCTTGAACTTATCACCAAATATCTCAGTACTCTACCTATTTTCTCAGATGCTCTCTTTTTCTAACTTTAACCCTCTGATTTAATATTCATGCTTAAACTGGATTTTAAGATCTGACTGAAAATTTCGTTAGCATATCATATCACTAGAGTCAACATAAAATGTAATGTGGAAAGAAAACAAACAAAAACATATCTAAAACACAAAGGAAAAAGGGGCACTCCATTTAATTAAAAAGAAAGATAGAAGGGTTTGAACATAATGACAAAGGAACAAAATAAGATATATCCCGAACTATAACCCTGAAATAATTCGGATAACAGAAAATAAAATAAAATAAAATAAATTACCAGACCTCTTCCTAGGAGGGAGAGGGGTGACTTTTTAATTGCTCAACCTCACATCTTAGCCACTGGTTTGCATATCAACATGACTAGAGCTTTCCTCACTATCAATATTCTGCACCGTAATTGATCTATCTTGAATCATCTTTCAATTTCTCTTTTCAAATCCCGACAATCTTCAATACTGTGACCCTGAACATCAGAATGATATGCATATCGTACACTAGGGTTAAAACTTCTTGAATGCGGGTCAGAAGTATACCCAAGGAGATGAGTGATCATGCCCCGCTGTACCAGTCTCTGGAATAAACTGGCATACGACTCTCCAATTAGTGTGAAGTTATCTCTCGACTTCAGCTTCATTTCATTGTTTGGCTTGGACCAAAAATCTGGCTTAGGAGGGCTTTGGTATGTTTGTGGAGTTTAAGGATGACTTTGATGAGTTCGTGCACGCCATAGTTGGTAAGAACGCCGTAGTTGGTAAGAAGAAAGTTGAACATATGGCTATGCGAAGTATACTAGATATGGAGGTGGGGAAATAGAGTATAATGGATTTTGAGAGAGATTATAGAGGGCTTGGGTATGAACTTGGGCTTGATACTGACGGCAACGACGACGACGTCTTCTTAGATGTGCCCATTCTCCAACTACAATAGCAGTTGTATCTTTCTCATTCTTCTTCCCTCCAGTTTCCTTTAATTGATTGCAATGTTGTCCCAAATATTTCATAGATTCCTCCTGTCTATCTTGCTCCTCAAGTTTCGACATCTTAAGGATTGGAGGAAGGTTATCACTTGAAGACATGCCTCATTCCTTATATGAAATATCTTCTTTACCAACATATTCTAGGGAACTTTTTCTTGTATTTTCTACACTCTTCATTTTTCCAACCATTTCCTCTGGCTCTTCTGACAAGCTAGACTTCTTGTTAAAAAATTTTGGTGGTCCAATTAGCTTAAAAGTAGGATCAAAAGTATAACAATGATCACCAATAGTATTGAACAAGGGTCCACTAGAAGTATGGGGAAGCACAAACGTTGGGTGGCTAGCCAATGTAGAACCTCAGTAGAGGATTGAGCAACAAAATCATGGACGACATGTGGTGTTATGAATGTAGCAGGCTTATACTGAGGAGCTAGAGGAAAACTGGTGTAAGTATTGAGATGCTTTGGTTTTGGAATAAATTCTGAGTCATGTTGCGGTGCCTCAACAATAGTAAAAAACTGACTCTCTAATTTTGGTGAAAAACTCGAGGTATTTGTAGGATCAATAGTGGGAAATGAAAGAGGAGGCAACCCACTAGCTCAAGCTCGAAGCATTTCTGTCATTTGTTGCCTTAATCTCCTAATCTCTTTCTTCAAACTCTCATTTTCCCGATTCTTTGTTTAATCCATGATGTCACTCTCTATATCCTTGTCGGACACAGTTAACTCTCCCGCGGACTTGGTGTAATGTGGAGGATCAGCCAGGATGCCACAAACCAACCACCTTAAACTAACTAAACAAGAGATAGCAAAGGTGTTAGAACGCAATACTTTTTTTTCAAAACCTCTTTTTCCTTTTTTAAAAGATCACCAAACCCAAGAAGGGGCGCCTACGTATCTCACCCTCACCCCTGAGAGAGGAGGATCAGGTGTGCATAGTTCGTGAAGTCTTGCCAAAATAGCCAATTAAACTATTTTTTCTTTTTTTTTTCTTGAAACTTTAAAAAGAAAAGGAAATAACAAATTTTTAGACTAATTGACAAAAATCTTTTTGCATTTTTCAAGTTTAAACTCCCTATACAAAATGAAAACTACGATTACCAAAGAAAAATCTTTTTAGGTTTTCGATTTTGAATTTCATATGAAAATGAAACTTGAACCTATTAAAGGAAAAATCTTTTTTGTAGTTTTCTTTTAAAGATGTATATGAAACACCTACTCTAATAAAGAGTGAAGAAATTTTTTTTTTTTTAATTTTTCAAATAAGATCCCCAAACCAACAATAGGCTGCCTACGTATCTCACTCCCGAGAGAGGAAAATCAGGGGTGCGTAGTTCGTCCAAATTGGACAACTAATGATTGAATAACAAACTAGACCCTGAGTTGAGAGATACAACCAAAGACAAACAATGAACAACGTTAATAAAATCTTTTTTTTTTTGAGTTTTTCTCATTTGACACTTCATATAAGACTGACACCAACAACTACGAAAGAAAAAATCTTTTTGGTTTTTTCGCTATATGAAATGTACAAAACTTCTACCATTTTTTTTTAATTTTTCTTTTATAAAAAAAAACTCCTATTAAAAAAAATCTTTCTTGAAAATTTTGAATTATGAATGCATGCTAAAGGAATCAAAAGAAAATCTTTTTAATGTTTTTGTTTTGTTTTTTGAGTAAATGCATGAAAAAGGTAGAAAAATCTTTTTCAAATTTTGTATTGTGAAAAATAAAAGTCATAAAGAACTCTAAAAAATTATGAAACTCTCTTTTTTTTTCTTTTTCTTCTCTTCTTTTCAACAATTTCTTGCCCACACACTTTTCTTCTAACACATGCTTTTACCCAAATCAGTCTGTCAAATGACCCTGCTACCCTCAAAGATGTAACATTTAGCACGTAATAATGCTTTATATGTGAGTCTCCTACAAAGGACCAAGTAAGTCCCACTAGGTCTCAATATGATGCAGGTAAGCATGACCTAAAGGCTAACCTACGCTGGGGTTCACTAACAAGGTTGTTCGGGCGGTCGTATGGTCGATAGTGGCTATTCTAGCTTTCCACCCACTCCATACCAGTCGACGGCTCCACCTCCTAAAAATAAGGGTGACTCAGCTATAGGTTGTGTACACAACGTGTACTACAAAACATGTTGCAGAAAGAATTGACTGGGGTTATGCAAATGATGCCAAATATAAAGCGGTAACACATAAGAGAAAAGCTGTAAACACTTAGCACGTAGGCACTCAATAACGATAAACAAATACAAAAAATAACACAAACAATGTCTATACACCCATAATGTCAAACTAAGCTGATATAACTCCAAAATAAGTTCGAATTCTGAAAAAGGTCCCCAGCAGAGTCGCCAGAGCTGTCACACCCCTTTTCTAACCAAAAAGATCCGTTTTAAGAATCGAAAGGGTTTTTATTATTAAAGTGACAAAATGAAGATAATTATTTTGAAAAAGGATTATTTTTACATTCAAAACTCAGAGTCGCCACTTGGCATAATCCATTTTGCCAAGTCACCTTTAAAAAGTCCTTTTCAAAATAATTCAACTCTTTAAGACTGATTTGCGAACAAAGATTCTGGCTAAGAAATTTTGTTGACCGAGGGGAAGGTGTTAGGCACCCCTCGATCCCATGGTTTGACCACGGTCTCTTGGTGGAGCATATCGGCTAATTTAACACTATGAATGTATAAACCACACAGAGCACGCAAAACAATCAATCAAGTAGACCAAAACAAAACAATTCAAAATTTAGTGTTCAGTCCAAGTTATACAGTCCAAAAAATAGAAAAATATGGAAATATAAATCCTATTTTAAACTAATCCTAGACTAAGCTCTAAATCTTTACCCGATGAATCGGGCCTTCATTACGAACATCTTCCGCCAATATAATACATCGGGACATTCCCTGGTGAATAAATACAAATGACTTCGGGGCATTCCCCGGCTAAATGAGAACATTTTTCAATGCGAGAAAAGTAGAAAGAATCATTCACACCCACACTCAAACATTCAATAATCACAATTCCTATGTGTTGCGTACCCCGACTTACGGTTTGCCTAGTTGTTTAACGGCTTAACACACAATACTAGCATGTTCAATAATTAACAAAAATAATCAACATTCACCAAATCAACCTTTCTATTCCCAACCCAAATTCTCAATTTAAGTTGATGTCATTCAATTATCCAAATCAAGTAACCAATCAACCAATATCCACCATCATTCATTATTAAGACAACTAAATCAGATAAAGCAAGATGCCCACATTATGAATTCACCACGAAGCATCAATAATTTAAAAATTAGTAAAAAATGAGAGGAGAAATGAACCTTAATGTGGCTTTCAATTAAATTGATCCTTTCGACTAAAATCGCAACCGAAGTCTCAAATCTACCTCAACGGACAAAACCCAACTTGGTATCTAAACTGCAAATTCGACCAGAACGGTAACCCACAAACAAACCTCAATATCCTACCCAAAACTACAAACCCATAAAGAAACAAGTGACCCAAAATAGTGATATGCAAATTCACACGAAATATGAACAACAACGCGATTTCAGATTGGGTTTGGGGACGACTGAAGCTAGTGATGTTATTTCCCGAAGGTTTTGCCGAAACAGCAGCAAAACAGAAACTAGAGCATTTTTCGGCAGCTAATACAATGGGTTTTCGGCGATTTTCTTGCCAAAAATAGTCAATAAGTACCGATCTTCCTTCCTCTCTCTCTCGATTCTCACTATCTCTCTCCGATCTCTCTCACCCGTTCACTTTTTGATTGATTCCCTCCTGTATTCAGTCCGTTTTTGCTCTTTATCTCAACTACCTAATTGTCTATTCCAGTCGTATGTTCTGTATGCCTGAGTGAGTGTGAATCAGTGAGGTGTAGTATATAAGAGTGTGCGCGTCGATGGAATTTTTTGAGTATATGGAGATGGGTGTGGATGTGGAGATGAAGCTAAAAAAAAATGAGATCCCCTGTACTTGTGTGTCTCTTTTTCTCTATATTCTGTGCGTTGGGAATAATCCCCCTCCAAAAATAGTCCCCAATGTCTATCCTTTTGTGAGGGTAAGTGATGGTATATTATGTTGGCCCGCATGTGAGGATGGTTAGGTGTCTTTTTTTTTTAATTGAAAACCAAATCCCCATCTCCTCTGTGTATATTCAAAAAATGGAAAATCCATGGGCCCCCGTCCATTCTCCCCATGTGTGTATTGTATATATCAGATGGAAAGAAAGAAAACCAAAAGAAATCTCCAAGTGGGCCCCCTTTCTTTTCTCCTTTTCTCTTATCTTTTCTTATGAACAAAGAATAGAAAATAAAATGTGAGGGAAATTGGGTGGGGTCACATGGATAACGAGGTGGGGTAGGGATAGTTAGGTTGTTATGATGATTAAAACAAGGTAAAATTTGTTAGCGATTTTGCTAAGGGTTGTTATTTCAGTATTTTTGTATTTTTTGTGGGATATAATCACATGGGTAAGGGTATGTGGTAAGGTGAGCTAAAAACGTATAAAACTGAATTTGGGAGGGACAAAATTAGGTGTCTACAATGATTGTTTATTCTAATTATTTCAGTAGTTCTTTATATTCAGTCAGACGGAGTTAGTTGGTGGCTTGCTCCATCAACTCTTCAATCAGTTAGAGGCTTTTCAGACAAATAGTTAGATAGTCAATCAGTTACTTTCAGCTTTTATCGGTTATCTCAGACACGACAGTATTACGTATTTCAGTATTTCAATTTTCAATAGTTTATCAGCTTATCTTCTGCAAATGCTTTATCAGTGTCATTTTATTCAGTGCTCACAGTAGGTACCAACTCATGAGTTAACTTGTGGTCACTTGTGAAATATTATTCGTTAAATTAATTATAAATAAAGTATAAAATTATAAAAAGTCACGTTGAGATAAAATGCTATTTAACTAAAATACAACTTTATTATATCATTTTGTGATTTTGTCTTGTTGTTTCCTGCAGAGAGTGCTTGAAATATTTGTCAATTGATATTTGTAATCATAAACAACGTAACCATGGTCAAAAATTATTTTATATTTAGCTATGAAATTTTGTCCTAGCAAATAGTTAAAATATTATACTATAAGTTTTAAATCGTCACTATTTAAATATTACATATTTTATGACAAAATTATGTTGTCACTAATTCGCAGGCTAATTAGAGACAATAAAATGATCGTTACTTATTACTATATTATTAGTGACAAAACTAAAAGTCACAATTAAATACAAATATTTATAGCTAAAGCTTACAACATTTAACTATGATCTCTAATTTGTTGTCATTGAATCAACTTATTTTTTGTGATAAAAATTTTTTCGTATAAAACTAATAATTAGTTTTGGAAAAATAACAGCTTCTCTCAAATTGGATACATTATTTGCGATAAAATAATGTGTCACTGATAATATATTATTTGTCACTAATTGATACTTAATACATGGCATCAAATTTTTGTGAAAAATTTTAATGGACAAAATTTTGCTATGAAATTATATGTTTCATCGCTAAAATTATGTTGCTTATGTCTTTAAATATAAAATGTAATTTTATCATAAAAAATAAATAATTAGTAACGAATTTCATATCGGATCTAATAGTTTCATAGCTAACTATCATATTTATCGTTGTTAATGATTGTGGTCATTTTAAAGTGGGAAGGCTATCAAAAAAAAAATATAGATTCATAAATATTGATTGACCATGATACCACATAAAGTATATGACTCATAATAGAATAAAGTGAGAGAGATATTTTATAATTATAGACTGAGTATATGTAACGTCTAGCGTTTATTCAATTTGCACAATAAAGAGATAAATTAAGAACAAGATAAGATCTATCTAAACATAATTTAAATACAAAGAAAAGTTGGAACAAACTTTTAAAGAGTGAAAAATTACCGAATTCTGAAATTTAAAATAGTAATCAGATAATTATTCGTAATTAGGAAGTAAAAAAGAATTTATACTGTTAGTTACAAAAAAAAAAAAGAGTTTATAAAGAATCAAAGTTGAAAATGTCGTATACATAATAATTACCGCTCGTAGGTAAAATATTTAATTATTTTTTTAAAAAATCTAAAGTGTAAATAAGAAGTCAAAATATGAAGTGTATTTTTAAAATCAAATATAATTTCTTGAAAAAAATAACAGAAAATGTCATGTGTCTTGTGATGACTTCTTGCATGAATGAAGTGTCCAAGCTGTAGCAACCTTGTTGTCCAAATGACAATGGACTTGTCTTCATCCTAACCTCTTGAGCCAATGACTTCGTGCATGAAGTGAAGTGTCCAAGTAGCAACCTTAGCTTGTTGTCCAAGTGACCATGATACTTGTCTTCATCCTAACCTCTAGTTGGCTCTATAAAGAAGCATTTCACCATTTGTGAAACTCACATTCTTTTCTAGTTCTTTCTCCCTCCCGCGTGTTTGTTCTCCCACCTTCTTTTTTGCCATCTTTTTAAATTATTATTTTGATTCTATTTTATTCCCGTAGTTTAATTTGCTGATTCATATATTTTCTAATTAATTAGCGAAGACTTGTTTATCTTTTCTTGTTCTTTCTCCCTCCCGCGTGTTTGTTCTCCCTCCTTTTTTGCTATTTTTTTTCATTATTATTTTGATTCTATTTTATTCCCCTAGTTTAACTTGCTGATTCATATATTTTCTAATTAATTAGCGAAGACTTGTTTAATCTTGAGAAAATATTTCACATCACTTAAATAGTTTTTTAGGACAGTATCCAATCCAACTCAAGTATAATTTATATATTACCTAAAATATTATCATAATAATATTGATTTAATTTTCAATATTGTTATTTTGCTAATAAGTAATTACATTAATGTTATAATTTATCAGTACTACTATATTCATAATAAATTATTTATATTAGTATTGAATTTTTGTTGGAATTTTGTCTTCAAAACAGTAAATTAAAAAATTAAAATAATAGATTGAAAAGTAAAAGAGCAGAAAACTTTAATGAAAATATTTGAGTCCACAAAATTTACTAGGTGTCATTAAGTAATTTAATTTAATCATTTTATTACACTCGAGGTTTAGAATTACTTCCTCTCATGATAAAACCTATATATCTGTCGCTGGAGTAGCGGTATATTTCAAACTCCAATGACATCATTGAACACAAAGATAATAATAAATCACATAAAGATTCAATATTTATTTGTTAGGAAGTATGAAGAAGAAGTTTAAAAATTTTAAAAATGAGAGAAAGCCCCTCTATCTATAACCAACAAAGGATGGTATGAGTATCATTGTGTCTTTTCAAAAAAGTTACAACATATTCAATGTGAAAAACTTCTATTGTGTATTTTTGAGCAGTCACAACTTTTTTTAAAAAAGTTACACCCTTTCTCTTGATATCTTTCCATGAAAACATGATTCGTTTTTTCATTGACATAACTTAAAAATCTAACAATCTCCACATAAATAAGGAATGACTATATGATGAAAAATATTGCATAAAATATTTTGTGATATGTAAGTAAAGATTAATTGTATCTGAATAAATAGATCTCTTTTTGAACTTTTCATAGTAAAAATATATCAGATATACTTTATCAATAGATTTAATATCTTTAAACTATCAATATATGGTGTATACCTAGATAACATATATCACATTACTAGCCATTTATTGTCTTTAATTCTAACTATCTTGTTTGTTTCGACCATGAACAATAGTTGGTTCATAAGTGCGTAGATACTTGTCCTTGAGTGCGTAGATAATTGTCCTTACAAGATTTTCCTTCAAGCAACTTACAATTCACACTTACATAAATAATTCCTAAACGTGTTATCCTACAAATATATTATTTTAATATACTCCTATCAAGCTTAGAAATTATTAAAAAGTCTTAACAAATCCTTGATGTTGAACATTGTCTCATCAGGAGAATTGACCAAAAAGTTATTTTTTTGATAATGTTGCACCTCATCAGTGACTTTGTTTGATCTCCTTAAACTTATAAGTTTTATAGATATAGTCATTGTCACGATGACTTGTCCTCGGTCATAATCACATTTTGTTCGATTATCTTTCAACGTAAATTTTTTTTTTTAAAGTGGATCTAACACATTATCTCTTTGCTTTACAATCATTTATGATGGTTCCACGAGAGAGTAATTATATTGTCTGACAGTATTATGTCTTCATTATATTTAATGAGATTTTTCGTTATGTATAACGCTCCTAAACCTTCCTATTGTCATCAATATATGGATATATGAGCCTCTAATTGTTCATGGACTTAGAGAATGTTGTAAAGTGAATTTAGAATAATAATTGGTTAAATTTCTTCTTTGATGAAGTTTACTGAAACCAACTATAAATATTTAAAACTATTTATTGTCATAAAAAGGTACAGATATCATCAACGATAATGGACGATTGTTTGTGTTTTTTTCTTCTTATTAAGGATAATATGCAAAATGGAAGTATGGCCTGTTTTTCGTTTATTTTTGGGTTGAAAATTGAAGTGGAGATCATATATATTATAGAACAAAATTACAGAGATTAGGCATCGCTTATCATGTTACCATTAAAGTTGGTGAAGTTAATTATGCAAAAGTTAAGGTTACAATTTTTTCCTGATCTATTAAACAAAGTTTCAAAAATGTCTACTCATACGACATCAATGACGTATAAACATTGTAGGATTATCAAAATGTGTTGCCTTCGTTCCCTCATCTGCTAACAAATCAACATCTTTGTTTTGCTTTCTGTAAATGTGCTTCACGAATGGATTGCTCAACCTCCTCATTAACAACCTACATTCAAGTATAGATGAATTATAATATAAGTGTCCATTATTGATAATATTGTCTTAGTATTTGATGTAAGAGAACTGTTAACAACCTACATTCAAGTATAGATGAATTATAATATAAGTGTCCATTATTGATAATATTGTCTTAGTATTTGATGTAAGAGAACTGTAGATGAAGGTTGTTAGGGAGATCAAAAGAAAAAGTATTCAGGAGCCAAAGTCTATGTTTTTCAGAGAATTAATTTTGAACTGATCTTCTGTATGGGTTAAAGGGCCAAGCATATTAGCCTTAATAGTGTTGGTGTTGCGAATGCAATTGTCATTAAAAAAAATTAAACTTCGCTAACCTTAATAATACGTCAAATGGCGCCCTTCGTACAAGTGTCATAATCCTTCTTAGTCCATAAACTAGATATCCGTGCCCGTGTTTGGCAATACTAATATGAAAAAGAGATTCAACTTTGGGGAAGATTATTTCTTACTTGTTTTAATTGTTTAGTATAGAAGTAAAAAAAAAAGAAATGTAGTACAATGAATCGATGTTAACATAATATATACATTCAACGTAGTCATTTAATAAGGAACAAAAAGATATTTATAAGAAAATACTATCATGTATAATTCAATTACAAAAGTCTAAATAAAAATATTATTAAACTAATACATGAGGACAAAACTAATAAATATAAGAAAAAACAATATGCATGTGTAACCATTTTATTGCACCATAAAAATGAGGATAAGACTAATAAATATAAGAAAAAACAATATGCATGTGTAACCATTTTATTTACTACTATATATAAGTGAGGGTTCAGGTGACTAAAATTACTGAAATACCCTTGGTAGTCACCCTAACCTTCATTTATATATAATAGTAAAAAATAATATGCATGTGTAACCATTTTATTACACCATAAAAATGAGGACAAAACTAATAAATATAAGGAAAAAATCATATGCATGTGTAACCATTTTATTTACTACTGTATATAAGTGAAGGTTGGGGTGACTAAAATTACCGAAATATCTTTGGTAGTCACCCCAACCTTCACTTATATATAGTAGTAATAGTAATTTATTAGTTTTATCCTCATTTTTATGGTGCAATAAAATGATTACATATGTATATTATTTTTTCTTATATTTATTAATTTTGTCCTCATGTATTATTTTAATAATATTTTTATGAGATAATACATCGAAACACCCCTAAACTTGTAGTCAAAATTTACTTTAGACCCTAAACTAATCGGGCAATTATTTACCCCCCTTAACAACTTCCAAGTGAATTTTTTTCTACCCTAATTGTTGACGTGATAATTTTTTAAAAAATCAGCGCGTAATTTAATTAAAAAACATGAAAAATGGTGGATCCCACCTTTTAATTTTACAAGTTTTCTTTATATATATATATTAGATTAAAAAAAATCAAAAATTCACTTCCATCATCATCTTCTTCATAACCACCCCCTTCCCCCACCTCCGCCCCCGCCTTCAACACCCCCATATCTTCATCTTCTTCGTACCCCCCACCCCATTTCTTCATCTTCTTCATATCCTCCACCCCCACCCCACCCCGTTTCTTCATCTTCTTCATTTAGGCTAAATTGTTTTTTCAAGAACACCATTACTAAGCTCCATTAACTCCTCCCTTCATTAATTTTTTTTTACTTTTATTTAATTTTTTCAGATGACTACATCCAATTTGTGATGATAAATAACTTATGACAATTTATCACTTCCTCGTCGTATGCTTATTGGAGCATTTGAGAAGGTTTGAAATAGTGGTGTTAATGGCGAAAAAAATTAAACCAGGAAGCATTTTCATGGCAGATCGGAACAAAGGGACGCATATTAGTATTATTGCTGCTAAATCATTTGGTAGATCTGGAATTATTGTGGATGAGTTTAGGTTTTGTTCTACTTTCAATTGTTGATTTCTAAATGTTGATAGAGGAGCCATGGCTTAATCTACATGAACAAGTTATTTATCAATTTCTTGTTAAATTCGAATCAAGTTATTTGTGTTAATGGTGAAAAATGGTGTTAATGGTGAAAAAGAAATTAAAGAAGGAGGAGAAAAGGGGGCTGGAGAGCTGTTACAGAATTGAAGGAAAAGGAACGGGCAGGGGGAAGGGGGGCTGGAGAAGAAGAAGAAGTAGGGAGGGTTCTTTTATATATATATATATATATATATATATATATATATTGCTTTTTTAAAAAAATATAAAAATAATATGTTTATTGGATTATTTTTTAAAAAAAAATTATAATTTCTTATGTGGAAATGATGTGGCACTGATTTGGCAATTACGTGGGGCACGTGCATTTCACTCTCCGTATTGAGAGTGGTATAATTTTTTTAGGGTGGAAAAAAATTCACTTGAAAGTTGTTAAGGGGGGTAAATAATTGTCCGATTAGTTTAGGGTCTAAAGTAAGTTTTGGCTACAAGTTTAGGAGTTTTTCGATGTATTATCTCTATTTTTATTTAGACCTTTGTAATTGAATTATACATGATAGTATTTTGTAATAAATATCTTTCTTATTAAATGATTATCAAGGGTATTTCGGTAATTTTATGATGCAATAAAATGGTTACACATGCATATTGCTTTTTCCTTATATTAATTAGTTTTGTCCTCATTTTTATGGTGCAATAAAATGGTTAGACATGAATATTGTTTTTTTCATATATTTATTAGTTTTGTCGTCATGTATTATTTTAATAATATTTTTATTTAGACCTTTGTAATTGAATTATACATGATAGTAATTTTTTATAAATATCTTTTTGTTCCTTATTAAATTACTTATTTTTATACCCCAAGGGTATTTTGGTAATTTTATAGTGAAATAAAATGGTTACACATGCATATTATTTTTCCTTATATTTATTAGTTTTGTCGTCATTTTTATGGTGCAATAAAATAGTTACACATGCATATTGCTTTTTGCTTATATTTATTAGTTTTGACCTCATGTATTATTTTAATAATATTTTTATTTAGACCATTGTAATTGAATTATACGTGGTAGTAATTTTTTTATAAATATTATTTTGCTCCTTATTAAATGACTGCCAAGGGTATGTCGATAATAATAATAATAATGATAATAATAAGAGGAGGAGGAGGAGGACGAAGAAGAAGAAGAAGAAGAAGAGGAGGAGGAGGAGGAGGAGGAGGAGGAGGAGGAGGAGGAGGAAGAAGAAGAGGACGAAGAAGAAAAGGAAGAGGAAGAATACGAAGGGGAAGAGGAAGAGGAGGAGGACGAAGAAGAGGAGGAGGAGGAAGATGAAGAAAAGGAGGAGGAGGAGGAGGAAGAAGAGGAAGAAGAAGAGGAAGAAGAAGAGGAGGAGAAGGAGGAGGAGGATGAGGAGGAGAAGGAGGAGGAGGATGAGGAGGAGGAGGAGGAGTAGGAAGAAAAAGAAGACGAAGAAGAAGAGGAGGGGGGGGAGGAAGAGGAGGAGGAGGAAGAAGAAGAAGAAGAAGAAGAAGAAGAAGAAGAAGAAGAAGAGGAGGAGGAGGAAGAGGAGGAAGAAGAAAAAGAAGAAGAGGAAGAAGGGGAAGAGTAGTAGTAATAGTAAGTATCTACAAAAAGACAAATCATGAGGACAAAACTAATAAATATAAGAAAAAATCAATATGCATGTGTAACCATTTTATTGCACCATAAAAATGAGGATAAAACTAACAAATATAAGGAAAAAACCATATGCATGTGTAACCATTTTATTTACTACTATATATAAGTAAAGGTTGGACTAATAATATTTTTATTTAGACCTTTGTAATTGAATTATACATGGTAGTATTTTTTTTGTAAATATCTTTTTATTCTTTATTAAATGATTACCAAGGGTGTTTCGGTAATTTTCTGATGCAATAAAATGGTTACACATGCATATTACTTTTTCCTTATATTTATTAGTTTTGTCCTCATTTTTATGGTGCAATAAAATGGTTAGACATGCATATTGGTTTTTTCTTATATTTATTAGTTTTGTCCTCGTGTATTATTTTTATAATATTTTTATTTAGATCTTTGTAATTGAATTATACATGGTACTAATTTTTTTATAAATATGTTTTTATTCTTATTAAATTACTTATTTTTTTATACCCCAAGGGTATTTTGATAATTTTATGATGCAATAAAATGGTTACATATGCATATTGCTTTTTCCTTATATTTATTAGTTCTGTCATCACTTTTATGGTGCAATTAAATGGTTACACATGCATATTATTTTTTATTATATTTATTAGTTTTGTCCTCATGTATATTATAAGAATATTTTTATTTAGACCTTTGTAATTGAATTATACATGTTAGTGATTTTTTATAAATATCTTTTTGTTTTTTATTAAATGACTACCAAAGGTATTTCGGTAATTTTATGGTGCAATAAATATTTCAGAATCGATGTATGTCTATATGCATTGTAACATTTTTTTTTATTTTTCATTGGTGTCCGGTACTTGCATTTGGGCCCGACTAATCCGAGTTCGCGTCGGGTAGTGCCCCATTCGGGGAGTAGCGCTCCCAATAGAGTTTTCTCCTTGTCTAGGGTCGAACCATCGACCTCTGGTTAAGGATGAAGCAACCCTATCCGCTGCACCACAATCCATGTTGGTGTAATCATTTTATTTACTATTATATATAAGTGAAGGTTGGGGTGACTAAAATTATCGAAATATCCTTGGTAATAGTGATAAAGTAATAATAATAATAATAATAATAATAATAATAATAATAATAATAATAATAATAAGATAAGATAATGAGTATAAAATAGAAAGAGAAAATAAAAAAATTAATATTATGTATTATTATTATATTATTATATTATTATATTATATTATATTATATTTATTTTTCCAAGTATCAAGTAATAATATATTTAAGTAAAGATTTGGTAGTACCACTAAAGACAAATTAGTAGCGCACTAAACCTTTACTTATATATAATAGAAATTTATTTACTACTATATATAAGTGAAGGTTGGGGTGACTAAAATTACCGAAATATCCTTGGTAATAGTAATAATAATAATGATGATGATGATGATGATAATAATAATAATAATAATAAGAAGAAGAAGAAGAAGAAGAAGAAGAAGAAGATAAGATAAGGAGTATAAAATAGAAATAGAAAATAAAAAAATTAATATATTATATTATACTATACATATATATATTATATATTATTATTATTATTATATTATATTATATTATATTATATTATATTTATTTTTTCAAGTATCAAGTAATAATATATTTAAGTAAAGATTTGGTAGTACCACTAAAGACAAATTAGTAGTACACCAAACCTTTATTTATATATACTACTAGAGGTACATTGCCCGTGTCAGCACCGACCCAATACTATATACATCTTTTAGCACTAATATTTGATATTGATGAAATACAAACATAAATGTACATTGATTTAAAATGATAACTTTTTAAATAATAACTATTTGACGGTACTCGCTAAGAAATGAAGTTTTATAAGATAGTTTTTTTCACATGATAAGAAAGTGTGATGTATCGTGTAGTCAAGTTATTTTAATTGTTTGATGAAAAGATTGAGACCTGTTACAAAATATAGAAAAGATGTAGAACTAATATTCATAGGATTATTTCATACAAAAACTGGAACAAAAGATATTTCAATTAACAATAAAGTCTTGGATCATCTTCTCAAAGATAATTATGGTTGAAGCAGCTGCAACAAATATGTCATAAACGCATATTTTTCTTATTTTAATTAAATACTATTAATTTTCTAATACATAAATGACCTATAGTAATCAATTAGGGGTGATATAGTGAAATCACAGTGCAACTCTTGAAGCAACCATGTCGAAATCAATATTTTAATTAAATATTATGAAGTTTTTAATACATAAATGACTAATAAAAAAATATTATTAATTATAATATATAAACGACTTATAATAATTAATTAGGGGTAATATAGTAAATCATGGAGCAATTAGAGGTAATATAGTAAAATGACTTATAATAATTAATTAGGGGTAATATAATACTATTATTAATTCTAATATATAGAAGACTTATAATAATTAATTAGGGGTAATATAGTAATTCACAGAGCAATTAGGGGTAATATGGTAGTTGATGAAACGCTGGTCCAAATCATAGGTAGACATGTCATCTATTTTTTTTAATTAAATATTATTAATTTTTAATACATAAATGACTTATAATAATTAATTAGGGATGATATAGTAAAATCACGGTTAAAGCAGCTGAAATAAACGTCATAAATATCTATTATTTTGATTAAATATTATTAATTCTAATATATAAATGACTTATAATAATTAATTAGGGGTAATATAATAAAAATTAGTATTAATTCTAATATATTAATGACTTATAATAATTAATTAAGGATAATATAGTAAATCATGGAGCAATTAGAGATAATATAGTAAAGGACGAAGCAGCTGGTTTTTTAATTAAATATTATTAATTTTTAATACATAAATGACTTATAATAATTAATTAGAAATGATATAGTAAAATCACGGTTAAAGAAGCTGAAACAAACGTCATAAATATCTATTTTTTAATTAAATATTATTAATTCTAATATATAAATGACTTCTAATAATTAATTAATTTTAATATATAAATTACTTATAATAGTTAATTAGGGGTAATATAATAAATCATTGAACAATTAGGGTTAATATAGGTAGACATGTCATCTATTTTTTTAATTAAATATTATTAATTTTTTAATACATAAATGACTTATAATAATTAATTAGGGATGATATAGTAAAATCACGGTTAAAGCAACTGAAACAAATGTCATAAATATCTAATTTTTTAATTAAATATTATTAATTATAATATATAAATGACTTATAATAATTAATTAGGTTAATATAATAAAAAATATTATTAATTCTAATATATAAATGACTTATAATAATTAATTAGGTCAATATAATAAAAAATATTATTAATTCTAATATATAAATAACTTATAATAATTAATTTAGGGTAATTTAGTAAATTACGGAGCAATTAAGGATAAAATGGTAAATAATAAAGAGCTGGTCGAAACCAGCTCTTCTATAATATAGAAATAGATAATGAAGGGCCCATTTATGAGCCCAATATTAAATTTTAAATATACTTATAGCTATTTAATTAGTTTTTCCAAAAAAAAAATGATCATTAATATTTTTGAATAAAACACAATAGAAAATGTAAGTAGAAATCATAATATATAATAAAATATAACTTCTTATTTTTACAAATTAAGTAATATCTTATAACTTATTTAAGGTTTCATAATTAACATTAAAATGTCATATATTCTAATACTTATTTTAAGATCAGCTCAAGCACATTCTCTTAGATTAAACAACTAATTGTGCTGTTTTTCTTTTCTACTTTATTTAAAAATTATACAGGAGAATAAATAAAATTATAAATATCTATTTATTAACATTTTATAAAGAATCATACGAAGTAATAAAGGATATTAATTCATACATAAATTGATTTTAAATATATTTAGATTCGTTTTTTGGGTGTTTAATAAACAAAAAATAAGGATCTACTGAATGAACATTTCAATGAATTATAATATTAAAGGATTGTCTTTATGTCATATCTTATATATGTTAAAAATAGGTGACCAATTTAATATAGTAAGTATTAAATTACTTTTTAAGTGATTTGTCTACCCGACGAGGAAATTACTATCCCAAATAAAGAGAATCAAAAGAATTAATAAAAGTTATCATGATATATATTGTAGTAATTTAACATGAGATAGTTCATATTACATTGTAAATAAGTTTTTTAAAATAATTTAAATAGGTGTTGAGTAAATAATTATGTTTAGTAAATTATATATAGTGCAAATCTTTGTAATGATATGTATCATGTGAAGTTTTAAAATTATGAAGGAATCGCTTATTATGTTTGATAGATAAACACTTATTCAATATTTGTGAGGATTTTTTTTATTATCTTACTATAATATAGTATAGTTACTTGATGCAATTAAATGTGTGGCTAAAATTTATTTCACATTTTTATCTTTTATGGAATAGATCTGAGTATTTGTACATCCTCCTATAAACTACGTCTTCCTTTATTTCAATTTATAACATTTTGATTCGACATCGAATTTAAGATATATAGAAAAACTTCACAATGTTTCAAATTATCTTTAAAATAAATAAACCTTAAATAAAAGAGTATCCCTTTGTGGACTTTTTGACTAATAAATGAAATTCAACATGACTAAAATATTAATAATGTTATAGAATACTAAAAAATAAAAAATGTCAATTCTTTTTTAGAACTGATTTAAAAAATATATGTTATTGAATTGAGACATAGGATGTATACTTGATAATGGAAAAATTATTATCATCACGTAATATATATTTCACTTTTTCAGGTTTGTTCGGATTGTAAACACATTCAAGTATATCAAAATATATGTACCGTAATATTTTAGAATTGAATTTGTAAATCAAATCAAATTTTTAATCATCTAAATTGATTCGAATCGGTTCAAAAAATCAAATTGATCTAATTTGTGCACAAACTTGATCTTAAATCATATAAATATTTTATACGTTTTTGTTTAGAATTAAATTTCATATTCTTTTATGAAAGTTTTCTAAGTATACAATAACATAGTTATATTTTTTTTTCTAAATATTTCTATTGTAATAAAATAAAATTAAAAATTTCAAATCCTAAAAAGAATAGAAATTTAGATAATATCTCATCAAAATAGATTAATTATTAATATACAAAACATATTTTTACAAAAATTATGCTTGAAAAAATATGGGGCCCACCTTAAATACTGGGCATTTTGGATATATGTTTGGCTATTTTGTCATTTTGAAATTTATGACCAACTTTTAAGACTATATAATAGAAACAAATATTCTAGAGTATTTATGAAATGACAATTTTACCCTTGGTCGTCCTCCAACTCACTCTTCTATATAGTAATAAAAATAAAAGTAAAAAATAATATAATTACTACTAAATAGAATAGAATAGAAATAGAAATAATAGTAGTAATAGTAATATTTTACTACTAATGAAGTAAAGATTTGGTACTACTAAAAGATAAATTAGTAGTATTACCAAACTTTTACTTATATATTAGTAGGAAAAAAATTAATAATAGTAGTAATAGTAATAGCCAAAAAAAAAAAAGTAATAACAACAATAATAGTAGTAGTAGTAGTAGCAATAGTAATGGTATAAAAATGAATAATAATAATAATAATAATAATAGCAATTAGGCATTAAAAGACAAAATAGTAGTACCAATGGTCACATTTCTATAATTTCTATATAATAATAATAATAATAATAATAATAATAATAATAATAATAATAATAATAATAATAGCAAGTAGGCACAAAAAGACAAAATAGTAGTACCAATAATCACATTTCTATATAGTACTAAGTAATATAATAGAAATAATAGAAAAGGTATTTTTTGAGTATCTAATCTTTTTGCAATGCTTGTGGAAAAACGTTCCAGTCCAAAGAGAGTTATGGTTGTATCTATACTAGATATTGAAGGCTCGTGTTAATATATGTTATTTTTTGTCTTAATTTTTATGACATAAATAAAATTAAATAATTAATTATATTTTTAATATGCTTAACATTTTTTAAACTGTTAGTTATTGTAATCTATAATACCTTTTCTATATTGTAATTTACTATTTTAAGTTGTTTGCTATTGTAATTTATAATACTTTTCTTGTTCAAACTTTTGTGATATTGATAATCCATTATATTTTAAAAGTAGTTTAATTTTTTAATTATTGCGATTTATAATTTTTTTCTATTTCAATTTAAGTGACACTGATATAATTTTGAGAGTCAATCAAATATCATGATTAAAATAGCGAAACCGACACGTCTTGAATGACTCATAATAAATAATTAGAAGTGATATAGAAAAATACTATAAAAAATACTTGTGAAATATTTTTAAGTGGACTTCATATAAAATGTCAAATTAATTTAAGACATCAAGAGTTAAGTTATTATTTAATGTTTATTTTACCTTTTTTATTACATATTATTAATTTTTTAATACTTAGATGACCTATAATAATTATTTAGGCGCAATATAGTAAAATTACGGTTGAAGCAGCTGAAGTAGACATGTCATAAATATCTATTTACTTTTTTTAAAAAAAAATAAATTAAAGTTTATTAATTTTTTAATACACAAATGTCATATAATAAGTAATTAGGGATAATATAGTAAAATCATGAAATAATAATAACTAATTAGGAGTAATATAGTAAAATCACGGAGCAAGCAGGCATGACAATCGTCTGCTTCCAAAAACTGCTACTCACACTTATATATAGTAAAAATAAGAATTTATTTTCAAGGTATTATTATTTGTTGTTGAGAAAATAGAATTTTTTGTGAAAAATCACAATAAAGATAGAAAGCACCGTTGACACCTACTTAAGGGTGGAAGCGGACTGGAGTAATGCTGGATCGGTTTGATTTCAGTCACACTTTGAAACCGGTAATGCAACGGTACCGGTTGCAACCGATATATCCGGTATCCAACAGTCCGGAATTCAATACCAATGCAGACCGTGACATTTTTTCGATAGTTTTGATTTTGATTTACCGGTTCCGATCTGACACCGGCCGAAATTAACGCTTGATTTTTAAAAAAAATAGTTATATTAATTGGCAAAAGAGCCGTTGGTACTTTTAGCTGTTAGGGGGGCCAACCAACGACTATTTTGTGCGCCCCCCCTTCCCAATTACTCCACTACCCTTTAAATATCTCTTTATACTTATTTTTTTTCCTCACAAATATTCTCAATTTCTTAAATTCTCTCTTAATATTCTCATACTCTCTCTTAATATTTATAGTTATTGTATTAGCTAGTTAGAGTTGGAGTTTTTTCTGAAGATATTACAAGCTTCAATTATCATCTTTTAATTTTGACATTTGGTATACGTCTGCTTTTACACAGACGTTCGGTATATTTGTTCCAACTTTAATCTCTCTTTTTATTTACTTTAATCTCTATATTTTTATTTTTTAGTGTCTATATTTGTTTACTTACATTAATTTTTTAATTTATAATATTTATATTGCTTGTTTTAATATTTTAATTATATTTAAACTTAATTATGGATGCCAATAAAAATAGTAGTGGTAAAAAAATCTTTGGTAAGATTTTTCGTAGAAATAAAAAAAATAGTGTTGCTATTAGTTCATTACCACATAGATTTAGTGATGTTAGTGAAACTTCTTTATCACAGCCTAATGATTTCGATGTTGGTGCAGGTATGGAATTAGACCACGAGACCTTAAGTAGGCGTTATGATAATTTTGAGGAAGACTTACCGAAAGAAGATGATATATAATAACAAGAGTTAGGTGATATTTCTATCCCTACTAGTTCGGTTACGAAATTATCTGAAGAAGGTGAAGAACTTCTCCCTTTATTGAAATTTACTAGGGCCAAAGATATCAAACATCCTAAAAGGTCTTTATTTTAAAAATTTATGGAGCATGACAAGGTAAAAAATACTGCTACTTGCAATAAATGCCAGAGAGTTATGAAATATTTGACTGGGTAAAAAAATGGTGGGACAAGGTTGCTAACTACGCATTTGAGGAGCTGTAATAAAGAATTTATTCATCTAGAAAACGAGACTAAGGCAAAAAAATGATACACCATTGTCGGAAGAATCCGTAGGAGGTAATATGGTTCAAACGCGTTTAGACATGTTTAACCCCGCTGGCCCAAACTCATCATCGACATATAGTGAAGATGTAGATAGAAAAGAACTAGCGAAAATGGTTGTTGTTATGGGTTTGTCTTTTAGTTTTCCTCCGCATTCTGATTTTATTCATTATATTCAACAAGTATGTAATTCCTTTTTTAAAGGTTTTCACGAAATACAATTAAAAATAATATTTTAGAATTTCAAGCCGAACGTTGTCATTTTCTTCGTTGTTTATTTAGTAAATTTGATGGTAAAATATCTATTACTTCTGATATGGATCGTAGTGTTCTCGGTAATGATTATTTTACTCTCACGGCTCATTGGATTGATCATCATTGAAATTGCTTATAAATATGTTGATGAGATTAAAATCAGTAGCTTCATATATTGATTTTTTGAAAGTTAAACTATGTCCTATGGATGCTGATTATTTTCATGTTAGATGTACTGCATATATTTTAAATTTGATAGTACAAGATGGTGTTGAGTTGTTTGAAATGGTTGTTATAAAATTCGAGTTGCTTGTAATTATATTTTTCAAAATAAAATAAGTCTGTAATGGATGATTTTAAACATCAATGTAAAGAATGTGATATTCCATACACAGAAGTTCCAAGAGAAATTCCTATTAGATGGAATTCTTTGTATCAAATGCTTGAAGTTGTTTATGTATATTGTGAACCTATACAATTAGTTTATAATGCTCGTAATTCGAATCTTGATTTAAGGATAGGTGGTGATGACTGGATTGAAGAAGAAGAACTTTATAAATTTTTTATTTTTTCTATCAATCTACAAATACAGTATTTGCTCAATACATTCTAACCATTTCTTATGTTTTAGTAAATATTACTGCTATTTCTAAAGTACTTGCTAAATATAAAAAAAATAATCCTTACAAAGAGGCAATTAAAACCATGGTTGATAAATTAAAAAATATTATTTTTCTATTCTATAAATTTATTTGACAGCTACTTTATTCAACCCATTTTACAAAGAATATGGTGTAATGATGATGGTTCAAAAATTTTACAACAATTTAGAAATTGAACCTCGTGAAAAACCATCAATTGAAACTTATTGTACTAATATAGTACCTAAAGTTAGGAGTTTATATAACTTGTATTAAGTTATGGAATAAAATATTGCACCAGTCGAATCTCCTACTTCTAGACGAGATATGATGATTTAGATGACGAGATGGTGAAGAACTTGGTCTTCAATATTCTATCAGTAATGATTTTGATTCGTATATTTCTCAGGATCGGAAAAGTATTACAGATGTAAATGGACAACAACAACTTTTAGCATGGTGAAAGACTCGTACCAAATAATTTTCAAAACTTGCAAGGGTGGTTCGAGATGTGCTAGCAAGTCAAGCTTCTTCAGTTGCTTTGGAGCAAACTTTTAGCGCAGGAAAATTTATGATTAGTGATCATCAATATTCGTTAGCAAAGGATAGTTTGGAGGTTTCGATTTTATTTAGATATTGGATTAATTCGGAAAGAAGAAATTTTGGGCTCCAAAATTACCGTCCTAAGTTGAAGATGAAATAGATAAAATATTTGAGAAAAACAACAATAACGGAATGTAAGAAATGGAGGAACAAGGAAAAAGATCAATTTCAAAAAATATACCCATCGAAGAAATAACTAAGTTACACTTAGAATATTTTAGACGTTATAGATATTAATAAGATGCTAGAGTAGAGATCTAATTCAAACAGAACCCTTCCTAGAAGGTGGTTGCGTAGATTAGATTCTCTTTTGATATTTGTAATAAATGTACAACATACGAAATTTGAATAAATATAAAAGCTAATCTCCTTAGTTTTATTTTAAAATTTGTCTTTTATTTGATGCAATTATCTTAACTAAAATTATAAAGTTTATATTTGTAACTTAGTTAAGAAAAAAAAAGTTTAATACTTTGACTTTATAAAGTTAGGAAATTTTTTAACTTTATAAAGTTAGAAAAAAAAGTTTAAAACTTTAACTTAAACTTATATAAATATAATTTAACTTATTAAACTTATTAAAAGGTTATATTAACTTAAACTTAAAGATATATTTTTTAAGTTTAAGGTATATTAAAAAATATTATATTTATTAACTTAAACTTAAATATATATTTTTTAAGTTAAAGTTTTAAGCTTTTTAAGATATATTAAACTTAAACTAATTTTTAAAAAGTTAATAAAAAATGTTATATTACTATATATTTAAGTTAATTATATTAATAAAATATAAGTTATATAATATAAGTTAATTCTATAATATAATTTAAATTAAAAAAAAGGTGAAGTTCATATTTTTCGGTATAACTCCGATTGTCGGTCTGGTCCAATCCAATTTCACACCTGTAAGACCCCGCAAAAATTCTAGTTATTTCAGTCCTATATAGCATTCCAAAAGAGGTCCAAGACTTAGAAAATTTCAACGAAGTGTCAAGACTTAGAATCATTTTAGTCTTTGAAATTGAAGGATCTTATTTTCGACCTTTCCGACCTTAGTATGTCGATTTTCAAGTTGATTCATGATCAGGTTCACTTGTAGGTTATCTCAGGCGAGTTTTGGATTTTTAGTACTAGCGTAAGAGTGAGTTTGGGTGTCTAAAACAACAAGGGATCGCGATAGGGTCGCGCCGCGAGGGCCAGTTGACCCAGGCTTAGGATCGTGCCACGAAGGCTGCTTGACCCAAGCAGGGGTCACGGTGCAATGGAGACCCCTTCCAACATTCTTTTATCCAGGTTTTTGGGGACAAATGGGTCATTTTCCCTTACATTATTCAGCCTTAACACAAAATTTGATATCCTAAAGGGCAAAAATTCATTATTTATTCACAAAATCCTCTCAAGAAAGAAACCCTAGTTCATCAAGCTCAAGATCAAGTTCCAATAAATCCATAACAATCTTCACGAATTCCGTCATTCAGGTATGTTAGGTGTTCATTCTTGGATTTCCTTCCAACCTTAGAGTTCAAGAATCCTTTTTAAAACCACAAGTTTATTGATTTCATGATTTACATGTTTGAATTAGATTGTGTTCATGTATGTGTTGTTGTATGATTTTCAAATCAAGATTCATACAAGTTTCAAGAGAATTAATTAGAAAGTATGTAGAATCATGTGATCCTCATGTTAAACCCTTGAATTTGCAAGATGAATGTTGTGGCCATGATGTTTATATTTTGATGATTTCTATGCGCATTAATTATGCTCTTCAAGTGTTTGATAGAATGCCTATGTAAATTGAGTAGTGAATTCATGACATGTTATCATATGGTCCCATTCATGTACAAGTTCATGCCTCTCAAATGTTTGACAAAATATCTAAATGAATGCATGTGGACAAATAACTAATGAAATGCCTTCAAGATTTTTGCCATATTTTACTATTGATGCTATCGAGTCCTGGGGTTATTCAATACCCGACAATCTAGCTGTTTACCTAGAATTACAGTAGCTACAGAATCATCTCAATAACGTCACAAACAGTAGTACTCATTCAGTTATAGAACTCAGTGAACTCAATCTAGTTTAGGCAATCAACACGATCAGTAATAGGTCAATCAAGCCTAGTACAGTCTAGTGATCAGTTTAATGTCTATTCAGTTGGGATTAGGATTCAACACCGAGCGAACCCAGGGATGGAGACATTTCTGCCAGCAGAGGGTTTGACTATTAGTAGCAGTCCCTGCGTTACAGAACTATATAGCCAGCGTAGGGTAAGTCGTTCTCCTTCCAGATTAGGGTTGACGCAATGATATATACAATTCATGAACTTCCTGCCAGATTAGGGTTAACATAACATTGTTAGTATCCTTTGGCAAGGTGATAACACCCTTCGAACTGGGTCACAGGTTGGACCTCAACTCAATTTATAATCGGGGTATATCGATTAGATAAACACTCCTACAGTTATAATTTCAGTATTCAGTACTCAGTAATCAGTATTCAGTCTTAGTATTCAGTAAAGAACTCAGATAGTTCTACAGAACTATGGCTATCAGTTATCAGTTATTTAGCTATCAGAATTCAGTACTTCAATATCAGTCTAAACTATCAGTTATCAGTATTCAGTTATCAAAAATCAGAACTTTAGTTTCAGTCTAATTCAGACAGATGCTATATGCACAAGTATAGCATATTCAGCATGTTCAGTAGTTACAGTTTTGCATGTACTCTTATTCAATTACTTCATGATGTTCATTCAGTTAGTTATCATCTCATGCATATGAACCCATATATATCAGCCTACCTCACTTAGCATACCAGTACATTTCATGTACTGACGCATACTCTTTCTTTATGCTATGATGTCTCATATCATAAGTTCGGACGCTCAGGGTCTTGACCGTACTTAGCAGCTTAGACTATCAGCAGCAAATACAATGGCAAGTCCTGATATTTTGAGGACATAGTTTATTTATCTCAGCATTCCAGTTAGTTCAGTAGTCGGAGTTAGTTAGGGACTTGTTCCATCAACTCTATATTCAGACAGTTAGAGGCTTTCAGACTAGCACATATAGATATTCAGTTTTTCAAATATTATCATCAGTACATTCAGTTATTATTTCAGTATTTTGAGAACCTTATGACATTTTCAGTTATACTTCCGCATATAATTTTCAGTATTATTATTCAGTGCTCACAACAGATACTAGTCATGAGTTAGCTTGTGATCCTTCGGGGTTGTAAGCACCTTGTGACGTCCAGGGTGTAGGCTTGGGGCATTACAACATCGATAACCAACCGACCGATGTGGATCAACCAAAAATTTTGATATTTTGATTTTGATAGTATTGGTTTGGTAAGACTGTGCCGGTACTGATATCGATTTCGATTAATCGATCTGATGGTATCGATTTTGGTCCGTGGCCAGGCTTACTACTAATTGGGATTGACAAGCAATTGCTTAAGTAATGAGTTAAGCGGTAAACAAGAACTTTTCAAGTCATTGGTTAAATTAAAATTGTACAAAATGCTTTTACTTTTTTATGTTTATTTATTAGATGAGTGATTTACTAAAATAAAATTCAAAATCTCAAGTTTAACTTTTTTTTTATCTTAAGGACTCATTTAATACACATAATAAGTTGGGATATCTTAGAATTAAGATTGAAATTAAAATTATATTTTATTTGATTGAAAGTATAAATTTAGCTTAAGATTGTTGACACCTAATTTTTGCTCTCCGCAACTAAGTAATTCCGAGTTTCTTCGATCTAAAATAAAATTACAACATTTATTTTATTCGAATAATTTTTTTTTCAATGTATTTATCTGGGTGACTTTGTCATTTAAAGTAACGATTATATATTTTGTATTTACATATAGGAGATCACATAATTTTGTTATTTTAAATAATTATTTTATAAAAAAATAAATTTAAATTAAGGGTTATTTTGAAAATTGATTCAAATAATTAAAATCTTCATTCAAATATAATTTATTCTCAAAATAATTTATTTGAAAAAATATTTGTTGAATTTTATTTAATCAAGAAGCCCGAGGTCAAATTTGTAGTTAATTTATTTAAATGTTATTTTAATTTAGTCAATTTATTTAATTGGACCTTAATTGAAATCAATTACGCCATAACTGTAATGCAATTGATCAATAGAATTTTAATTAGACTTTGATTTGAATACAATTGTCTAAATTTTCATTAACTGATTATTTAATAACTAGTCGAATTTCCTAAATCCCCAATTTCAATCCCCAAAAAGTGACCTAATTCTACCCAACCCATCCCCAAAGCTAAAAATTAACCCAACCGCCCCAGCCCATTTTTAATCTTGGCTCGGCCCACTTGGTCTTTTCTTCAACAAACAAAAACAACAGCTTTCAACAATGTTCAACAACAATATCAAAAACAATGTCGAACATCAAAAACAATTTCAACGCAGCAAACAACAACTTTAGTCGAACTAACCCAGCAACCCTGTCTCCGACCCGAACCAACGATCTCAACCAAACAACAACATCATTGGCAGACAATAATTTCAGCCTTCAAATAGTAACAACAACAACCCACATCGACAACAACAAACCCCAACAACCCGACCCAACGATTCAACCAAACAACGACCCTTAAATCTCAGAAACCCCTCTCTCTCTTATCTCTGAGTTTTGCTGACCTCGAGCCTTCATATTTGACTTTTATTTCAAGGTGGTGTGTGCTTTTTTATATCCGAATTAGAATCATCACAATTAAATTCGAATTTCTGGGATATTTTTCTATCCCTTTTTAATTTTTGTCAAATCCCCAAACACTCTCTGTGACAAAAATAGATTTTTTTTTTTAATTTCAAATGAGTTGTTTCCGATTATAAATAGGAACCGAGTCTTCAATTAAAGAGGGAGATTCTTTGAAGAAAAAATTGAGGACTCGGGAGGAGAACTCCTCTAATCCTACGTAACCAAAGAATTCAAGGAGAAATTTCATCGAAGTATTCAATCCGGACAAAAGTTAATCTCCGACGAATTCATTTAAACTTCGGTGAATTAGCAAGTGGGTTCCGGCAGTGGTGAAACCCTTTTAATTTATGCTTGTTTGTCCTGATTAGCTCTTCAAAAAAAGGTAAACACCTCCCCTCGTTTATTTTTTCTTTTTATTTTAGTAATTTTCTTTATTAGCGCATAAATTTTTGATAGTATAGTAATGAATGCTGGGATTATTTGCTGTAGAAGCGTCAAAGGCCATATTTTTTTTTTGTAATGATGATTATGTCTCTGGGAGTATGAAATTTTTGTTAAAAATTTGAGTATTATTTTGATTTGTCGTTCCTAGACGAATGTCTTGCCATTTAATAATTTCTTTGTTCTTTTTGTTTAGAGTCATTTGGTCTTCTATCCATCGTTTTCTTCTAGCCCAATATTGATCATCACGGTACTTAAATTCATGTTCTTAGCTTGGTTTTAGAACACTGTCTAGTTTGGATGTTTGCTTGTTGAGTTCATTGTTAGCTTAATCTTGTAAATGAGGACTGATGCTTAAGTTTCTTTGGTCCTCAATGCTAAAAAGGTGACAAGAGTCAGTCCATGGTAAGCCCACAGGTCCGATGACTTCTCAAAGGCCATTTCAGTTCTTGTTAGCCTATTTTGTGGTTGTCCAGAGAATGGCATAACTTTGCATCCTTTTTCCAGTTTATTTGATCATGCCTCCTTGTAATAACAATAAGTTTCAAGTTTTGATGTTTGGGTATAAGTTAAGTTTGAAATTACCTCTGCATGATCAAAAGAAACCATTCTTAAAAACCTATTCAATTCAATATCAAAACAAGTTTTAATTTGGATTTCCAAAAAGCTTACTTATATGTTCCTCATGTGTAAATTATTTCAATGCTGGAATTTTTTCCATGCTTTAAGGATGTTTGTTCCAAATGAATGATTGAATCTACCCAAAAATAGCAAAATGTGATGTTCAAGATTGTTCTTTCTTAGTTTCCAATTGATTTGTAGACTTATTTGCATTGCTGTATTTTTAGGGCAACAAGTAACCCCCTCTTTCTCTTTTCTTTACCTACGAAGTTAAAAGCTTTTCTTGTATTTGAGTCTTCTAAAAGCGGAATGCTCAAATAATGGATTTCTTTTAATTGCAGGATTACCTTTTAAACTTTGATCATTTGTATATCCATCGCTTTTTTTTATATTTGATAAAGTGTAACCATAGCTGTTACCGTGGTTCATGTACTCTTGTCATTTGCCTATGTTCCACAATGTTTATTTTATTACCGTGGTTCATGTACTCTTGTCATTTGCCTATGTTCCACAATGTTTATTTTATTCTTTAATCGAGTAAGATATATATTAATTCTTTTTCTACTATGCTACATGTGAATTTTGGATCCGTTTGGACCCTCCAACCTATCTTTGCATCTACGGGACCAATTCCCAAACCCTTCGAGCCGAGCTCCGCGTCAAGGTCCTAAAAATGGATCAAAAGACAATAAACAAAGTTGTATACACCAATATATAGTAATATACAGGGGATATATAGTGAAAAAAGGGGAGGTGAAGTTAGTTTACAGGTGAAAGACTAAAATATAGTGTAAACAACATAAATCCCCTAGACAATGAAAATAATTACACAAAATCTCTTCTTATTTTCTCTCTCCCTTTTTTTGCAAACATACTCATACATTTGGTCACATATTATATATTGATCGAATGTATGATGTAACAGCTAATCCTAAATTTAAGGTAATTGAAATAATTACTTATTTCAAAGTTCCTTAATTGAAGGCAATAATTGGGCAACTTTAACTCTTTTCTAGATAAAAGTAGTATCTTGATATTGAATTTCAAATTTTTTTTGAAAGTTCAATTTTTTATTTTTTTTTGTAATCTTGGATTCAAGATTTATAAAGGAAAAAGCAATAAATTTCTTCTACATACATTTTTCAGTACTACTTAAATCAATATGAATATCCCCATATTGCTGAGACATGCTGAAATTTGGGAGTCAAAAATAAGTTATGAGTCATACAAAAGTGAAGCAATAATTGTTTCAGAAGGTATTACTTTCTTGAAATTGGTTTCTACGATCGCCATGGAATTGGATATCGACGAAGTATGAAAAAAAATAGAAGTTAAATAAGTGGTTGAAGGAAATTTTTCTCCAATTGTCATAACAAACAACAATGGAGTGAGGATTTACGTGGAGGTGAAGAAACAATTTTGTGGATTGGTTAATTTTCCGCTTTGTATTTTTTGACATTTTAGATCTAGGAAATTATGTCAAATTCTTGGATTTTTGTGAAAAATAACTTGTACAGTATTTTTATTGAGCTTCAAAGAAAGTGGGATGCCTAAGAAAATCTTAGACTCTTTCTCATTTGTGCACATTTGTGCTTCTTTTAATGATTGGTGTGTTCTTGCGGATTTGATTGAACTCCACTTGTTTATTATTTTATGTTATTTTAGTTCTGAAAATGTTTAGTTAGATTTACTTGTTTACCTATTTGCAAGCTCATGTAATTGGATAGATTTCAATAGATTCTGCTCTGAATATTAAAAAAAGATAGAATAATCTGTGGATTTTGGAATGAAACTGTACCATTCCAGTTAATTTACGAATGTATAATATGTTGTTATACATTCAAATCATTGTATAATGAAAACTGTGCCAATCCAGTAAATATTCGAATGTATAATATTTGATTATACATTCGTCATATGTATAATGAAAATTGCCGCAATGACAGAAATTGCATTTTTTCTGGTTTTATTATTTTTAACATGTTTGTTTAATCCATTGACTCAATTTAAAAAATTTATGCAGCTATGTACTGATTTATCGTAACAAAGACTGCAAGTGGATACACGAGTGATAATGAGGATCCTCATCGGCCGTGGAGTAGTTTTCTCCAAACAATTGATGAAAGTGCATTTGTTACTTTAGAGTAGCATTTTTTTTTTATAATAGTCGGTATTGAAACAACTAATTCTTGATTTTGTAGTTGATGTTAAACGGTTACAATGCTACATTTTGGATGTTAATTCACATATTATGGATGTTCTTGTTCTTATTATACATATATAACGTTTGAAGAAATGTTGTGCAATTACTTACACTATATTGTAATGTTATTAATATAGTTTGGTAGTTATTGAGTTTGCCTTACATTTTATTATATATTACGTATAAAACTAAATTACAAAATAATATGTTACTGTATATCAACATATTAAATTTTTAACAGTAGGTAAATTATGTTATAAGTTAATAATACATTGAACAAGTGTCTCATACGTTAAAACATATGTATTACATAACATCATACATGTTATTAAGCGTTCATGACTTAATAGAAAATAAAGAAAATATTTAACATCATACATATTTATAAACTATAACACTATATCATACATTGTGAACGTATCATACATTTACACGAAAGTATAATCTATAACCATACACATAAAATAAAATGAAAAGGCAACTTAAATCATCACGAATTATGTTACATAAGTCTGTCATTTCTTATGTTGTTTAAACAAAAAATAATACATGTAGTTAGTTAAAAGTCTTTGTTGTCAGTTAAACATCATGCATGTTAATAAAGTATAATAGTATATCATGCAGTATATATATATATATGAAAGTTTAATGTATAATTGTGTAATACACATTACGTTTCAACAACTATTTACTATAATTGTCAAATTACATAGTATATACACACCCACAATATATGTATTAGGAGTATGACTAAGGATAAGACACCTTCAACATCCACTTCTCGTATAAGCATCAATTTCCGATTCATTCATAGAAGACACCCTCAACACCCACTTGCAGTCTTTGTTACGACAAATTAGTACATAGCTGCATAAATTTTTTTAAACTGAGTCAATGAATTAAACAAACATGTTAAAAATAATAAAAGCAAAACAAAATGTAATTTCTGTCATTGCGGCAATTTTCATTATACACATAGACGAATGTATAATCAAATATTAGACATTCGAATGTTTACTGGATTGGCACAATTTTCACTATACAATGATATGAATGTATAACAACATATTATACATTCGTAAGTTAACTGGAATGACACAGTTTCATATTATATATCGGCTTTAGTGTATGCTAACATATTATACAAAAAGGAAGCAAATGTAATATTAAAAATTTAGAACAAACACTTCTTCAAAACCTCAAAGAACATTATACACTGACAAGCATGTATAATAAAACATTATACATTTGTATATTTAGCAGGAACAACAACAAACGAACCAACTTTAGAACAAACACTTCTTCAAAATATCAAAGAATAAATTACCATAGAATATAAGCTCAGCAAATAGAATTGATCCTGAACATCAAAGTTAGGCTCATCAACATCAATCTCCTCATCACCACCACAGATTCCACTTCCACTTTCTTTAGCGGAGCAGGAAAGAAATCAAGATCGCCACAGAACCCCATTTCCTCAAATATCATCATCTTGAAAGCAAGTCAATCACACCAAAAAATGAAGCAGGACTAAGCATCTAATACACAAAATCCACAAATTATTCTATCTTTTTCCAATATTCAGAGCAGAATCTATTGAACTCTATCCAATTACATGAGCCTACAAATAGGTAAACAAGTAAATCTAACTAAACATTTTCAGAACTGAAATAACACAAAATAATAAAAAAATGGAGTTAAATCAAATCTGCAAGAACACACCAATCATCAAAAGAAGATTCAAGAATTTGACATACTTTCCTAGATCTAAAATATCAAATTAATGTAACTTGCCTAACTATATGATTAATTCAACAGAAGTGAAAAAAATAAAAACCATATTCAACAAAATCAAGAACAGAACAAACACATAAAAATTCAATCTTGAAGCAAAAGCTCAAATATTTACATCAAATTCAAAGATCAAACACAATTATTTTAATAACAGAATAAACCCCATATGAAAAACCAACACCAAATCACAGTAAAGATTTCAACTTTACCACAGAAAAATAAATATTTTCAAGAAATAGTTGTACAAAGGAGGAAGAAGAATACTTCAAAAATATTGTACTGCTTTTTTGTCAAAATCAGTGTTTCAGATGTGTAATGATTAAAAGAGAGAAAGTTAAAAGTAAAGGGATTTATGTGGGAGCATATGGGGGAGTAAATTACAGAAGAGATATTGGAATTGTGAGATGTATAATGTTTAAGAGAGAGAAAGTTGAAAGTAAAGGGATTTATGTAAATAATTTGGGATATGCGTAAATATTTTAGCAAATTCGTGTATAATGTAATTAGGTAATTTTAGTTAGTGTATATATGTAAATTTTAGTAAAATATATGCATATATGGATGATATACAACCGGATATACATTAGATATACAAAAGTGCACGGTGGGGGGGGGGGGGGGGGAATAGTTGCAGTATACAGCTGATATACATTAAAAGATGAATTGAAAATCCATCGAATTTAGGCCCAAAAAGCTGGGCAGCCCATAAATGGGCCGAAGGAGGCCAATTTTAACTCTCTTTATCTCCCATTCTTATTTGTATTTACTTGAACACCCTAACTAATTAATCTACATAAATTTTCTAAAACGTTATCATTTTATTTTATCATGTCTTTATTCAATTCATAATTTTCTCACCTAATTTATCTCTTCTAAATGAATTAAAGAGGTTCTTTTAATTTTTCTTTCTAAAATTAATCTTAAACGAAAAAAATCGTTAAGCATTTTAAAACAACATTTGTCTTGTTCATATCACTAACGACATATTTGGGTTAAAATAATTTCCTTAAAACCAAGAAAATTATTTTCTCATAAATTCTAACATTCCATAATTAATAAGATACTTTTAACATTATATTTCCTTAACATTTTTCGAAAGTGTTGTTTATAACAAAATTGACCCTTTTTTTTTTATGATGATGATGATTACATAACTCTTTTTTGTTAGAAACATAAACTTATTCCTTCTTGAGTTTAAGTGTGCAACCTAATTTAAATGGGTTTCTCTTTAATTAAAATACTTCGTAATTTTTCTTAAAAAATTATGAGTTAAGTAGAATTTTCTCAATTAGAATATTCCTTGATTTTTTTTTTCTCAAATTCTAATTTATCGCGATTAATTATGAATTAAGTAAAATATCCCTCAGGTAGAATTTTTTTTATAATTTTTCTAAAAAATTAATCAAGAATTAAACGAAATATTTCGTAATTTTTCTCAAAATTAATATCGGATTAAGTAGAATAAGTTATAGCTTTTTTCTAACTCAAGTAAACTATTTCTCGTTTGAATAAACAAATGTCAATGTTAAATGTGGGAATAAATAATTTTAATATTTTTAAAAATCAAACTTTTCATATAGTCACTTTTTTTTTAGTTAGTCAAAAAAGATCTTTTGATGAACCATTTTGAAATGGACGCTCCTAAGTGCCGTAAAAAACTTCTTAAGACGTTAATTGAATCCTTACTCAGTTTCTCTAATTTCAAAGATTTATTTATGTTTTTGAATCTTTGAAATTTCTTTAAGTTTTTTCTTGATATTTTTCTATAAAAATTAAGTAACGACTCTATAATTTTTTTTTATTCTTGAATCTTTTGAAATAGTTTAAAAGGGTCAAATCATTTTCTTTAAAATAAAATTCGAAAAAGGATAAAACAAAGATAAATTTTTATATCCTCAATCAAATAATATATAAATTTAATTCAATCCTAATTCTAAATATTTTATCTTATTTCATTCAACTTGATATCAGTTTATCTCATTTCTTATAAATTAAATTAATCCACTAATGACTAGTAAGTTAGTGTTTGGTTATAGATACACAAATATTTTTGGCATGTTGTTTTTGAGTGAAAAATTGAATGAAATTTGTCATTTATTTGATCATAGTATCTGAAAAATATATTTCACTTTTAATTTTTTTAAAAAAATAAAATTTGGTCCAAATCTTTATTTTTTCTAGTATTTAAAAATTTAAATCATTTATTAAAGGAAAAATAACTCGGTGGACCATTATACTTGGTCCGATTTGTAAAGTGGATACTCTTATTTATATGTTTGTCATCTAGACTCTTGAACCCATTAAAAAATAATATTTTAAGTACTTTTTCTGACCTGACATCCTATGTGGCTGGGACCACATAGGAGCATGTATTGTAGCCTCCAACCGCGCGTAAGCCATCAAAAATAGGGCCCCAACTGTCTTAATAAGCCCTTTTCATACTCCTTCCTCATTTGCTTTCAACACCATTGTTGGAGTAATTTGAGCTTTTTTTCTCCCTTCTTCTCTATTTTCTCTCTCTAAGTTCTTGTTTTTTTAATTTTTTTCCTACTCTGTCCGTAATATTTCGTAATAATTAAAAATAAATAAATTAAAAAGACCCCCACCCCCGTAGCATTGCAACCCCAACCCCGTAAATCTTTCTTCTTCGTTGGCTATAACCCCTCCACCCCACCCCTCACCCTACCCCCAATCACCCAAAACCTTTCTTCTTCGCACCAGTACAACCCCCCACCCCCACCCCCACCCCCTCAGTCAAAAAAAAAATAACCAGTAGCTTATTTATTATTTTTGTGAAATTGACAAAAAAGATTAATGCTTGTTAATTGTTTTTGTGAAATTTGATTCCTTCTTAAAATCAATTTGTTTTGAAATGTAAAGTTAGCCTCTTTTGATTCGAAGATTATATGGAGGTTGTATTTATATTTGATTTTCTTTCTTCCTTTTATTTAGATTGTTAATTTTTTTCTGTGAGAAGAAAAATTGAATCTTAATCCATTTTTCGCTGCCAATTATGGATTGTTAATTATAGGAATGACAGGAATAAATTGATGGTGTGTGTTTGTTCAAGAAGAAAAAGCATCAAGGAAGAAGCTGCAAATTTTACTTTTTTTTTTTTAATTCTAAATTTAAAATTTTTACTTTGGTAATATTTAATTTCTTATGTAGTATTTTAAAAATAATGTGACATTTAATATAGCATTTAAAATAACGTAAAAATTGACGTGACAACAATTATGTTAACACATCGAAATAGGATTTAAAGTATTATTTTTTAATAGATTCACGGGTTCAGATGATAAATATATAAGTAAGAGTATCACCTTACAAATCAGACAAGTACAAAGGTCCACCTAGCTATTTTGCCTTTATTAAATAATAGTAACAAATTATACAAGTTTTTTCTCAAGAAATACTAGAAAATCTATGGTCCTGTTTTTGGATTGGGAATGAAGAATCTAGAAAATAATTGGCTGCATGCTGGACCCACATCAGTGAGAATAAAATAGCAAAATTTAAAAATAACATACTTATTTCCTTAATTATAAGTTTCATAGCAATAATTTCATAATTACATAATATAACAATTTATATTTTATATCTTTATAAACTGTTGTTAAAAAAATATAAATACATATAATTTTTATTGCCTCAATAATTGGTATGTATTTTATATTTTTGTAAATTATTGCTATAAAAATACAAATACATATGTTAAAAAATATAATTTGATAAAAATATTCCTACTTTTTATAATTTAATATTTAAATATGGTGCTTATATGTATTTTTTCCTAAAATCTACACACTGCAAGATCCACAATCACATACTACATTGTAAGGTCAAAGTTTTAAATTAAGAATTGTCTGGAACGAACGCGAAGGCAATAGAACATCAATAATAATAAGTAAACAGCTTTAATTTTGAAAAAGATTGATCCAACAGCTGGAGTCTCGCTATCGGAACATTCTGGAAATAGAACTTTTTCCTTTATAAACTTCTTACTTCTCTTCTCCAATCACAGGAAGAAATTGCTTCATTTGCTTAATTGCTTTGCGAACTTCACATTTTAATTTCTTCTTCTTTGTTTCTGTAGTTTTTTGGATTGGTTAAAAAGATGGCGGGAAAAGGTGAAGGACCAGCAATTGGAATTGATTTGGGTACTACATATTCATGTGTGGGTGTATGGCAACATGATCGTGTAGAGATTATAGCTAATGATCAAGGGAATAGGACTACACCTTCTTATGTTGCTTTTACTGATACTGAACGTTTGATTGGTGATGCTGCTAAAAATCAAGTGGCTATGAATCCTATTAACACTGTCTTTGGTATGTAACTATTTCTCTTTTGCTTGTTACGCATTGCTTTATATTTTTTTAAAACATTGAGTTTAAGGTAGTAATTAATAGGATTGAATTATTCAGAAAAAATTTCAAACTTTCTGTATTATTTTTCTGCTCTGTTTTTTTTTTTTCTTTCTTTTTTTGGTGATATAGTTAGTAAAAACAAGTTAGAGCAACAAGTTGAGCTTATGGTTTCAGTATTCTTCCCCTTTTATGTTAATGTGCTTTAGATTAATAATTACTATATTATATTAAATAAATTTCTTACGACAGATAATAGAGTTTGGACTTAGGTTGTCAGAATCCGCACCTTGTTCTCTAGCTCTGCCACGGACTAGAAAGAGATTAGTAATAGAATTGAGTCATTGACGTACGTTTGCAGAAGGTGGAAACTTTTTCTTTCTTCTAAATAATTCAGCAGTTAATAATTGATTCTTTGGTTTACTGTATTACCTTTCACATGGAACGAACAATTTCTTTATGCCCAGCTTGAGTTTTTTTTTTTTTTTTTTTTTTAAAGATTTAACATGATGAATTTTTTATAGAATAAAGGCTACGGGTCAAGTTTTACATTTAAAAAATATTAAGTTTTTTCTTGAGAGTTTAGAATTTGAAATAATGATTTCATATCCCATGTCCAAACGCAAGATTATAGATTATGTGCCGAATGTTAATAACTTTGAATAGAGTGGCATGACTTAGATTGAAATTATGCAGACTCCTACTAATTTTTTATTTGAAGTTGCTGAGAACTGGAATGAGCTCCCAATTTGTCTTTGGAAGATCAGTTATAGAGTATTTGAAGTAACATAAGCTTAAAATTAATTTGGAAAGTTATAGTGAGTCATAGAGTCTTAATAATTTGAGATTGAAGTATACGATTTGTTTTGCTGTTTATGAACGACTTAAACTAGATTTGGTAGCTTTTAGTGGGGGTCAGATTTTGAAAATTTTCTTTTGGCTTCAGATGCAAAGCGTTTAATTGGAAGGAGATTTAGCGATCCTTCAGTGCAAAGTGATATGAAATTATGGCCTTTTAAGGTAATAGCTGGGCCTGCCGACAAGCCAACGATTGTTGTCACATACAAGGGCGAGGAGAAGCAATTCTCTGCTGAGGAAATCTCTTCCATGGTCCTAACCAAGATGAAGGAGATTGCTGAGGCCTACCTTGGCACTACAATTAAGAATGCAGTTGTCACAGTCCCTGCTTACTTCAATGACTCGCAGCGTCAGGCAACTAAGGATGCTGGTGTGATAGCTGGTCTTAATGTGATGCGTATAATCAATGAACCAACAGCAGCTGCAATTGCCTATGGGCTTGACAAGAAGGCTACTAGTGCTGGTGAGAAGAATGTGCTTATTTTCGATCTAGGTGGTGGTACTTTTGATGTGTCGCTTCTCACAATTGAAGAGGGTATCTTTGAAGTTAAAGCCACTGCTGGTGATACTCACTTGGGAGGTGAGGATTTTGATAATAGAATGGTGAATCATTTCGTTCAGGAGTTCAAGAGGAAGCATAAGAAGGATATTAGTGGAAATCCGAGAGCGTTGAGGAGGCTACGGACTGCTTGTGAGAGGGCAAAGAGGACCTTATCATCAACTGCACAAACTACAATTGAAATTGATTCATTGTATGAAGGCATTGATTTTTACACGACAATCACAAGGGCAAGATTCGAGGAGCTGAACATGGATTTGTTCAGGAAGTGTATGGAGCCAGTGGAGAAGTGTTTGAGAGATGCCAAGATGGATAAAAGCGGCGTTCATGATGTGGTTCTTGTTGGCGGATCAACTAGGATCCCGAAAGTTCAACAGTTACTTCAGGACTTTTTCAATGGAAAGGAGCTCTGTAAGAGTATCAACCCCGATGAAGCAGTTGCTTATGGTGCAGCTGTGCAAGCTGCAATTTTAAGCGGTGAAGGCAACGAGAAGGTTCAAGACTTGTTGCTGTTGGATGTCACTCCTCTGTCTCTTGGTTTAGAAACTGCTGGAGGTGTAATGACAGTGTTAATTCCAAGGAATACAACCATTCCCACCAAGAAAGAGCAAGTGTTCTCTACATACTCAGACAACCAACCCGGAGTCTTGATCCAGGTGTACGAGGGAGAAAGAGCAAGGACCAAGGACAACAACCTGTTAGGCAAGTTTGAACTCTCTGGCATCCCACCTGCTCCGAGGGGTGTTCCTCAAATCAATGTATGCTTTGACATTGATGCTAATGGCATCCTGAATGTCTCCGCTGAGGATAAAACTACTGGACAGAAGAACAAGATAACTATCACCAACGACAAGGGTCGCCTCTCCAAGGAAGAGATCGAGAGAATGGTGCAAGAGGCTGAGAAATACAAATCTGAGGATGAAGAGCTCAAGAAAAAGGTGGAAGCTAAGAATGGATTGGAGAATTATGCTTACAACATGAGGAACACGATAAAAGATGACAAAATTAGCTCTCAACTTCCGGTTGCTGATAAGAAAAAAATTGAGGATGCAATTGATGAAGCTATCAAGTGGTTAGACAGCAACCAACTTGCCGAAGCTGATGAATTTGAAGACAAGATGAAGGAACTCGAAAGCGTCTGCAATCCGATTATTGCCAAGATGTATCAAGGTGGTGCTGGTGGTGCTACTATGGATGAAGATGATGGTCCTACCGTTGGTGGTGCAGGAAGTGGAAGTGGCGCTGGACCTAAGATTGAAGAGGTTGATTAAGAGTTTTTGAGGGAATTGTTTACCTGTTTTGTTAAGTGTGCTTTCAATTTCTTCTTTTGAATAGGATGTTGTTCAGCCTTTTGTTGTTAAAATGTGCTTTTCAATGTAAAATTGAAGAAAGTTTCTAGTGTTCTTATCCTAAAACTGTGATCTAATGATTTAATGCTTCTTTTTCTGACAAAAATTCTTCTGGTTGTGAACAAATTAGATCAAAATTATACTCCTTGTTTAGTTCATTATATTAAACACTTGATATATGGTATATAAAGACCAGTGTGGTATACTAAAAATGTACTAAAAATCACGCTATGTATCGGATCATAAGTGTCTTATACGCAACATACCTTACAGTTCTACAAGTGTCTGTTTTTATGGATTGAATCCTCGACTTTGTGATCACATGAAAACAAATATATGTTTAATACATTGCATCTAAATTTTGATAAACGGGAGAAGAATTTTGTCATTTAACATGAGTGCTACTCAAGAGGAAAGTCTTAATTCTTAAAAAGCAGGTAAATGTGCAGATCACCAGATGATACATTATTGCACTGATCAAAATTCGAAAGCAACAAAAAGGAGTTAAAAAAAGAATTTGTTGGCCGTGCAAAACAAAATGAACATAGAAACAATCCAGCTCAAAATAGCAATGGTTCATTGTATTTTAGAATAATTTTTGCACTTATGAAAATTATAAGCTGGTATTCAATACGTGATTCATTTTAGATTTGTTTCCACTTGCACTTAATTAACATGATCAGCTGTGCAACTCAGATGGTGCCATAGGAGAGGAACATAGACACCCATTATCCAAATGCAGCATGCAAAGAGACTATGCAGCCCACTTGTCAGTTGCCTTATGCGGATGACATTGTGGTCTTCTGTTGAGCAAAAGCTGAACATATCAGCTCCATCTAGGTGATCTTGCTTGTTTTTGAAGTTATCTCTGGTTAATGTGTCAATTGGAGGAAGAGCAATCTCTTTCCAACTAAGTTGCGTAGACTCTTCACTTTCGACGCTGCACCGTGTCCAATTCTCCAAAAATACACTAGTTTTGGCGAAGCTGACACGCACCCATCGACATTTTGAAAGAGTCCAAGCAACATAGCTTTCCAATCAGGGAAGTAGCTTAGGTGCAGGTTTTGGCCAACATTTTGGGCTGCAGGGTAGAGAAACTACCAACTGTATGTTAGGCATGCCATTACGAAACAAACACAAAGATGGGGAGATTTGGAATGGGATTGTTGAGTAAACAGAGAAGAAATTTGCAAACTGGAAAGCATCATATTTTATCACTTAGAGGTAGAGTCACCTTGATCAATTCTGTGTTGAACTCTTTGCCTATGTCGTGTCTCTCTTCCCTATTCCAACTGAAGTGGCAAAAAGTTGGACAAGCCCAGAAGAGATTTCTTGTATGTAACCTAGGTTGATTGTAACAAGTTTTTTGGAGGTCTCCAGCGTGTCCTTAATGCTCTTAATGCTGAGGAATACAACATTACCAGTTTGTTTTTTTAAAATAAAAAAGACTATGCAGAGCTCTATTGCATTATGTCAGCAAAGAAAGAAAAACAGTACACTGTACATCTTATTGTCTAAAAGCACTATATTGAAAACAGTCTCCACATTCCTAGAGTTATAGAATAGCTCATTGTAATTCAGACCAAATAAGATTTGCATTTCTTTTTCCTATAGACTTAATTCATTAAAAACAGCTACACTTATGTCCACTTACATTAATAACATGCTTCACTCTGCATCACATACTAGGCGACTCAGCATTGCTACAGAACAGTTTGAGCGGCAGCAAAGGATCCTAATAAGTTGCTATCATTAGATATGATTAACTTTTCAACAATGATTGAATTTCCCACTAAAAATGTAACTTAAAATTAGAACGGAAATTAACTATCTGGGCTACCTGACACTTCTGCAATCAATACCTAGCTCATGACAGCATAAACTCATCTGGAGGTCGAAGGCAAACAGGAACTTCATGCACTTCTGGAGTTGCAGCATGTTTGGGAACTTTCAATTCTAGCACTGTTCCGCTCTTGTCAAAATATGCTTCTAATTTTGCATCATCAGGTATTCGAGTTGGAAGTGAAATTTCCCTTGTGAATTCACCGCGAGGACAGTGCTCTGGAGATGGATCAGTTAGCTTGAATGTCCTACCATTCATCAGCATGAATGGAGGGCATGCTGTGCTCACAGATGTTATTTTTATAATGCCGTGATTGATATTGTTCCACCAATGAACTTTCACCTTTTCACGATCAACGAAAGGTAGGGTGATCATAACTATGTATCCTTCCGAGTCCTCGTATATAGTTTTTGCAGCAGCAACTGGCCCATATACATTTTTCATTACTCCCGAAAACTGAGTCATCCAAGGTGGTTCAACAGTGTGTGGTTCTCCATTTTGATGTCTGTTTAAACTGGGATTAGTCGACAAGGTATGATCTTCATCACTTCCATGAGAAAATACGTCTTTCCTTTTCTTACCACAATCAGATGAGAGCTTTAAACCGTTGCTGTTCACAGGGTTTGATGGTTGAGTTGACAAGTTGAGACTAGTACCATTCAGTAATTTTTTTGAAGCGAGATGAAAATTGCTCTTTGGTAAAGGCATATGTCTTTGAAGCTCAAAATCTGTGTTGAGAAGGTTACGCCATGAATCGAAGTCTCTAGCTTCGGGTGGGATTGAAAAATTGATATCCCTACCAGTAAGTTCCATCCACTTCTTCTGCTCTTCCTCATCAATACATGACAAATCAGGTGATGGAACAAGCTCGATTCCATGCAAACACTGCTGATCCGAGAGGCCGCTATAGTGTTTGTGCTGCATTTTATGAGAAAACATGAAACCCTTGTCAACGCTAAATGGAAATGAACGCTCTCCCTGCTTAGAATGTCCATTCATATAACTCCTCAACTCCATCTCCCCCAATGCATTTTCAGACCTCTCCTTGAAAACCCACATGTACATATTCTCCATCTCATGTTGAACCACAAACACATCAAGCTGAAGATCAGACTTATCAAATCCCGACACCCCATTACTATCTCGAACAATTTTACACTTAGATTTCTCCTTCAAAACAGGTTTGAAGTAGAACGTAAAGAAGAACCAAGCACCCCAAACACTATCCAATCTCTTAGCACATTTCCTTCCAACTTTAGACAAATCAAGAAGCTCATTATAACATTCATTAATTTGGTGTCCAAGTCCAACCTCCATCATATCAAACATTTCGTGGCTACTTTCTAACGCGAGATTAATATCGGGTGGCCTCGAAAGCACATTCTGCCTATTCACTTCTCTGTCTGAGTCCATAGACAAGAATGTTGATAGTTGATAATTATCTATTGACAAGCTTGTAATCAAATCTTCCCCCATCTCTTTACCTTTTTGTGCACAATTAATTCCTCACAACAAACCCCAACTATGCAAAGAGCCACTATAAACACACTCCAAATCAAGAAAAGTTCAAAATTTTACTACAAAACAATAAAACACACAAAGGGTATTTAGTATTTATCAAACATCGGTAGAAAAGGATGTTCTATGCTACAAAGTTGAGATTTTTGTAAGTAAAAAAAATTTCTACAATGACGGTTGTTGAATGTGAAGAAAATCCCTATAAAATCGAATAAGACCTATATAAGGATCTGCGTATACCCAGCCCTCCTCAAACCCCACTTACGGGATTACACCGAATATGTTGTATTAATTGACACCCAATTTGAGTATTTAACCCATCAACACCTCATAACAACAAACCCCAATATGCCAAAAAGTTCAAAATTTTACTGCAAAAACAATAAAATTGAGATTCTTATGTAAGGTAAAAACTCTACAATGAGGGATTCTTGAATTGAAGAAAATTCCTATAAAATTGAATAAAAAGGAATACAAGGGGTATTAAGATTACCTTTACAGATTCAAGTTTGAATCCAACAGAACTGCAACAGATATTCACAATTCACAAAGAATCTTAAGCAACACAGGATGAGGGGGTTTGGTGTGTGTGTGTGTGGGTGGGGTCGGGGGGGGGGGGGGGGTGAGCGTTATGATTGAGGGAAATAAGCGGTGATGGACACTGTCAACTTTGACGGCGTTAATCAAGAAGGAAAGTAATGCCTGATAAGTGACATAAGGGTCGACAAATAAAGTTATCCTCCAATTAATTATTTTGAAATTAGTTATTTTGATATTATTTTTTAATAGTTATTTGATTTGTAGTATTAAAAATAATATGTATTACATGCCTTTTAAGAATATATTATTTATTTATAAAAATATTCTTCTCCTTATTTAGCTTAATTATTTTTATGAAAATTATATTGATACGGAGAACTTTGATTACATACATCGAAATAAAAATTCTATCATATCATAGAAACAAATTTTACACAGATGTTGAAATTTTCAATCTCTTACGAATCAACTGCACCTTCTTCATAGCCTCGAGAACAAAGTTTGGCCTAATCAAGGCAGCCTCGCCAACCTCAAACCACCATATAGGTGATCTCCACCTTCGCTCGTGTAAAGCTTCGAATGAGGCCATTTGAATACTAGCATGATAACTATTATTATAAGCAAACTCAATCAAAGATAGATGATCATCCCAATTTCCCTTGAAGTCAATCACACAAGCTCTCAATATGTCTTCTAGAGTTTCAATAATACGCTTATCCTGACCATCTATATGCGGGACCCTTCTGTAAAGAATGCTAAAACAGAGAAGTAAATTAAGTACCTCAGTTTGTGATGATGGATAAGGGAATCCCGTGGAGTCTTACTAACTCGCGGACATATACCTTAGCATAATCTTCAGTTGTATTTGAGGTCTTAACTGGAAAAAGATGGGCTAACTTGGTCATTTAATCCTCGATGACCCAAATCGAATCATGTTGACGTCTGATGTGAGGAAGCCCCATAACAAAATCTATATTGATAGCCTCGCACTTCAAAGTAGGGATATTAATGTCCTGGTGCTTAACCTTCACTTGTTGATAGTTTGGACACTTAGATACAAACTCTGCTATGTCCCTCTTCATACCATTCCACCAATAAACTTTTCGCAGATCCCGCTACATCTTTGTGACACCAAGTAGAATTCAATACTTGGAACTATAAGCTTCTGCAAATATTTTTTCTCTTAACCCATCCGCATTGGGAACACATAAATGACCCTGATAGCAAAGGACACCATCTCTCCCTTGGGAGAAAATCTCCACCTTTTGCTGATGAGCTGTATCCATTAACTGACTAAGTATAGGGTCATCACGTTGTTTTTCTTCCATTTCAGCTACTAGGGACGATTCTAAATCATTCTGAACCATTAAACCACCATTATCCGTGCCATGCAAATAAACTCCAAATCGAGCTAATCTATGCACCTTTTTGGCTAACTTTTTCTTCTCCTTTTCCACATGGGCTACACTACCCATAGATAATCTACTCAAAGCATCAACCGCCACATTTGCTTTACTTAGATGGTAGATCACATTCATATCATAATATTTCAGCAACTCCAACTACCTACTTTGGCGAAGATTCAACTCCTTCTGACTAAATACATATTTGAGACTTTTTTGGTCTATGAAGATATCCACATGTACACCATATAAATATTGTCTCCCAATTTTCAAGGCGAACACAACAACTGCTAATTCCAAATTGTGTGTTAGATAATTCTTCTCATGATCTTTAAGTTGCTTAGAGGCATAAGCTATCACTCTCCCATTTTGCATCAAAACACATCCTAACCCAACTTTGAAGGCATCACAGTACACCACAATCTATTTAACCCCTATAGAAAATCTAACAATGGCGCTGAAGTAAATCCGTCTTTTAACTCTTGAAAACTTTTCCCCCACTTGTCTGACCACTGGAACTTCACCTTTTTTTATGTCACCTTGGTCAATGGTGCAACTATTGAGGAAAACCCCTCAACTAATCTATCACGATTCGAACTAGGGCCTGACCGTGATGGCTATCTCAACCTACCATAGACCGGAGATCACCCCCATCGCGTAACCTTATAAGCATAAAAATAAAAATAATAACAATATGGACGCCATTTAAATGGTCATAAGAAAATGAATGAATAACTCAATTAAACTAAGAGTCAAAATAATAACCAATCAACCCACATTTGTCCACGACAACCTCTAAACCAAAATAACATCTAAGTCTGGACATGACTCCGACTATGATAAAAAAGAATAAAAAAGTACTGAGTCAACAAAGAAATAATAATAAAATGATATGGCCTTCAGAAGGATGTAGGCTTACTATTTTACAATAACTCAATAGACTTGCTAATCTACGTAACGCTGCACAGGAGCAACAAAAATATCTTTGGACCCTACATCATGAAATGATGTAACGTCCTAAGATAGTCAGTGGATAAGCACTAGCATGTAACTGAAATACCTTGGTTTCTAGACCTTAGAAAATTTCCTGGAATTTTGATCTCGATACCCAATATGACTCGAGGGTACGAGCCGTATATTGGGGTACAGATGGTATAGTCTAGTCGTATACTGACTAGCATTGGTTGGTGGGATAGATTTTGGTTACTGGAATGGGTATGACTAAAGGGTACAAGTCGTATTGGTGGTTACAGGTCGTTTGGTTTCTTAACTTAATCTTAGACTTGGTTACTTAGGTTCGATCTGAGTATGAGTGGCTCACCATAAGCCAGAAGCCAGGGTACGAGTCGTACCTAGGACTCGTATGGTGGACAATGTCTAAATTCTCCTTGGGTTTAAATTTGCCAGGGGTATGGGTAAAAGGTACGAATTATATACTTTGGATACGACTTGGTTGGGTGATTCGTATACTGGATAGTGTTGGATCCAAATTTTGAGACTAGGATACGAGTGGGGGGTACCACACGTATCGGATAGTACGATTCGTGTGGGTCAGTCGTACCCCTGTGACAGGATTTTGGTGCAACTTAAGTGGGGGTATTCTGGATATTTTCCTACTTATCCTAATAAGGTCCCACGACTTCTAACCTACTTGGAAGGTTATTCACCCTATTATTCCATTCATTAACACTTAGAAACTCTTTAAAACACTCTAAAATTCTCTCAAAAGCTTTTGGGCAAGAGAAGGTAGGGTTTCAACTAGAGGATTGATTTGGGGCTTGTCTTGGTGATTTCTTTCCATCATCATCTTGGTTTAAAACATGTTCTCTTCCCTCATTGTTAATTTTAACTATAAGTATATGGTTTTTATGAATGTTTTCATAATTTTATTAGTTGTATGATTTTGGTTTTCAAATATGATTTGGGGTTTTTGATATTAAATGGTTGATTATAGTTTCTCGTGGTTTTAATTATGCTTTTATGCGCATTAATGATGGTTTTGAATAACTGGATTGCATGGAAATGGGTTAGTGGTAATTGGAATTGGTTTTGGCCATATTATGCTCCCAATGTGTTTGATAAAATACTTATAAAGGTATGTTTATTGCATTGACTACTTTTAATGGAACTCTTGCTTCTTTTAAAACTTGGTAAATAAATTATGCATGTTTTAAATGGCTTGAGTTGGTAAAAGGCTAATGGTTATGCTTGTGGGGCATATGGAATCCCCCAAGTGGTTTAATATGGTAAATAGAAGGGCACTTGAAAGTCCCTTTAAACCTCTATATGGTTGGCTATGGATAATACTTGTAAGTAAGGATTGGTATGATGATACCAATATTAATGGCCTTGGTTAATAAATGGATAATGGTTTGATTATTTGGAGTTTTAATTAGGCAATAATGGCAGGATGTGTAGCAAAGCCGTGGAAGGTGGAGGTCCTGGGAGGGACCAAAACTAGAAAGCCATATTTGCTAATATGAGGTTGGTCTTGGTGACTGTGTGCATAATGTCACACTATATTTTGGAGGATGTACAAGGCATCCCAAGTTTTTCTTTTCTGATCATGCAGCTACACGCACTGGGGCTCTTTCAGCAGGGGGCTGAACCCATATAACCCGTGAGTGGTTTAGGACGATAAAGCCACACAACCCAGGTAAAGGTTTTAAAGACATGCTAAACCCGGTCCCCTTTCCTGACATGGTTATATATATATGTATAGTTGTGTGCATATGGATGGTTTTACTTATTTTTTTTATAATTGACATTATTTTATCCTTATCCTGAGATTATGCTAGTGTTCACCTGCTAACCCATCTATTGGCGCCTGTATACCCACACTATGCAGGAACTGATCATTTTACTCCTCTTACATGGTGGTTGACTCAGGGACACAACACTTGGACTGAAGTGGTGAGCTTTCATCCTTTTGGAAGGCTCTATTTTATGTTATGGACACCTTTATCCATTTTGATTTTATTTTAGATATTAGTTTTGGCTATGGTTGAGGGCATGTCCCAACCAGATTTCATTACTCTTTTGGTTAGAGGCTTTGTGGTACTTCTATGGGTTGGAATGGGAAGGATTGGTATTGGTGTTAGCCTTGACATTGGAATAAGCCGGTGGGCTAACATCATTCAACGATATTGTTGGTTGTTCCATCCTATTTCATTTTGGGATTAATTATATTATGTTTTGGAACTTATTTGGTATGGTTTGGTATGGTTGGATTATTGGTATAGGATAGTTGGACTCGGTTGGGTCGGTCACGGTTGTGATCTTATCCCAGGATCTTTATATAAGTTATTGCACCATCTTGCTACATGCTCGAAATTCAGCCAACTCAGGGTAGGCGTCTGGAGGTTGGTTTGAGTAACGGGAGTGGTCTCCGATCCCGGTCGGACTTGGGATGCCCATTACGACAAGGCCCTTGGTTGGGTCGTATTAAGTTTGTATCAGAGCCAGGTTCATGGTCAATTGGGATTCCACAAAGCTATGTCGAGTACAGTCTCTTTTAGGGGTGTGTAGCACGCTAGGAAGATGATACAAGACATTTAGGAATATTTTACTTTCTTGGTATTCTATTTCAAGCTTGAAGTTTCAGTCCTGGAATTTTCTCTAATCCTTGTTTATTCGTCTTTCAGATCATGCCTCGTAGATTTAAAATACAAGAAATTTTTTCTATCCCATCTGGGGGTAATGCTGAAAGGGTGCATCTTACTTCTGGGGTTCATCTTCAATCTCATGGTCCTATCCATGATTGTTTTGGAGTTTCTTTGGTTGCTACTAGTACTCCTCTAAATGAGGTGACTAATGTGGAATTCCATTAGTCTATTCATATTATTGCTCAGATGGTAGCTACTCAGGCTGAGCGGGGTGCGATTGGTGCTTTGTCTGCTTAGGCCACAAGGGTTCGCCAATTTATGAAGATGAGTCCTCCCACTTTTTCTGGAGTGAAGGTGGAGGAGGATCCACAGAGCTTCTTAGATAAAATGGAAAAAATATCTTGGGTGATGCAGGCTACTAATATGGAAGAGGTATACTTTACAACTTATCAGCTCAAAGAGGTTGCATATCAGTGGTATAGAGAGTGGGATAGGGATAGGGGTGATATGGAAGAATCAGTATTGTAGGATACTTTTTCTAAGACCTTCTTAGATCGGTTCTTCCCCAAGAGTTGAGGGAAGCAAAGATGAAGGAGTTTGTGAACCTCAAACAGGGGAAAATATCTATCAAGGAATATGCCTTAAAGTTTCACCAATTGTCAAGGTATGCTCCTGACTTAGTGGATAACATGCAGGCAAGAATAAGTAAGTTTGCTTCTGGGTTGAATCAAGATTTGATTTTGGAGAGTAAGACTGCCTTTCTAATTAAAAATATGGACATCTCTAGGTTAACTATTCATATGCAGCAAGTGAAGGATGAAAAGAGAAAGCAAGCAAAGTTTGGGGATTAGTAGGGTAAGAGAAGCAGGTTTTTTGACCTAGAAGGTGCTCAGTCTCAGGGTGGTCGAGATGATTACAAGTGGAGGAAAAAGAAGTGGGTGAGTTCTGGTTCTTTTTCTTCTGCTAGTGCTCCTTACCAGTCGGGCGACAGACGTTATCATGGTTGTGACAATTTTTGGGCACAGGATGCCTAATCTCTGCAAGCGAAGGTCAGTCAATTTTTTTATGCCCTTCTTGTCGGTTCTGTGGTTGTCCTTATCTGGGTTATTACGATGAAGGAAGGGACAAATGCTTCAACTGTGGCCAGACAGGCCATCAACTTAGGGATTATCCGATTAATAAAGTTGTTATGGGGTCTAATAAGATTCTTGTGGCTTCATCTTCTGCTCCTACACCTGGTGATGTGGCATCTACTTCTATTACTGCTCCTGGTTCTAGTGTTGGTCAGAACAGGTTGTATACTTTGGCATCCCAATAGGAATTTGAGGCATCACCTGATGTCGTTACTGGTATGTTACAACTTTTCTCTCATGACGTATATTGTTTACTTGATCAGGGGTCCACTCTTCCTATGTGACTCCTTATGTGGCTGTATCTTTTGGTTTTGATTTGAAAGTTATTTCAGATCCTTTTTCTGTTTCTACCCAGTAGGTGACTCGGTTATTACTAAGAGAGTCTATAGGGGTGTGTGGTTTCTGTTGGTGGCAAGCAGACCTAGGTAGATCTATTTGAGTTGGGCATGATCGATTTTGATGTTATTCTGGGGATGGATTGGTTGCACTCTTGTTATGCATCCTTGGATCGTCAGACACTTAGGGTTATCTTTAGGTTTCCTGGTGTGCTGATTATAAAATGGGAGGGTGGTTCTTTAACTCCTAGGGGGATAGTTATTTCTTATCTTAGAGCTTGGAGGTTAATCTCTAAAGTTTGTCTTTATCAAGAGTTCTGGGTTAAATATTCTAATTCGAAAGGTCCTTCTTTCTAGTCAGTTCCATTGATTAATAAGTTTCCAGAAGTCTTTTTAGATGATCTTCTTGGTGTTCCTCTGGATAGGGAAATCGAGTTTGGTATTGATCTAGTTTTGGACACTCGTTCAATTTCTATTCCTCTATATAGAATGGCTCCGGATTAGTTGAGGGAACCCAAGAAGCAACTTAAGGATGGTTTCCCTTGGATGCGCATTGACTATAAGCAGTTGAACAAGGTGACGGCCAAGAACCAGTATCCTCTTCCAAGGATAGATGATCTGTTTGACTAGTTGTAAGGTGCCAAGTTCTTTTCTAAGATAGATCTTCAGTTTGGGTACCATCAGCTAAAGATTAGGGAGATGGATATCCCTAAGACGACTTTTCGTACTTGGTATAGGTACTTTGAGTTTTTGCTGATGTCATTTGGGTTGACTAATGATATGATGACATTTATGTATCGATGAACAAGGTTTTTCATCAATATTTGGATCTTCTCGTCATTGTGTTTATCGATAACATTCTGGTTTATTCGAAGAGTGAGGTAGATCATGCTAATTACCTCTCTGTGGTGTTGCAGACTTAAAGGAACAACAGTTGTATGTCAAGTTCTCCAAGTATGAGTTTTCGTTAAATGCTGTAACTTTCTTGGGTCATATTATTTCTAGTGAGGGGATCATGGTGGATTCGCAAAAGGTTGTTGTGGTGAAAAGGTGGCCTAGGCCCACAACTCTATATAATATTCAGAGCCTCTTGGGTTTAGCTGGGTATTATAGATGGTTTATGGAAAGCTTTTCATCAATAACTGCTCCTTTGACTAAATTAACTCAGAAGAAGGTCTAGTTTTCTTGGTCGGATGCTTGTGAATAGAGTTTAGAGAAGTTGGAGGATAAGTTAACTTCGACTCTAATTTTGACTTTACCGAAAGTTAATGAAGGGTTTGTGGTGTATTGTGATACATCTTGGGTAGGGCTTGGTTGTGTTTTGATGCAACATGGGAAGATGATTGCCTATGCTTCCAGGCAGTTAAAAGTGCATGAGAGGAATTATCCTACTCATGATTTAGAGTTGTTGGCGATTGTGTTTGGTTTGAAAATATGGTGACATTATTTTTATGGTATTCACACGGATATCTTTTCTGATTATAAGGGTCTATAGTACGTGTTCACTCAGAGAGAGTTTAATCTCAGGCAGAGGAGATATCTTGAGCTTCTCAAGGACTATGATATAAGTCTTCACTACCACCCAGGTAAGGTTAACGTGGCTAGCGATGCTCTTAGCAGGTTATCCATGGGGAGTTTGGCTCATGTGGAGGAAGGAAAATGAGAATTGGTGAAGGATATTCACCGCTTAGCTAATCTTGGAGTTCGCCTCTTGGACTCCAAGGGTGGTGGTGTAGTGATGCAAGAATTGGTTCGATCGTCTCTTGGTGCAAAGATTAAGGAGAAGCAAGTAATAGATCCTATTTTGATGAAGATCAAGAGTGACATTAGTAGGAAAAAGGTAATGGTGTTTGAGATTGGTGGTGATGATACTTTACTGTACTAAGGGAGGCTGTGTGTTCCTGATGTTGATGGGTTGCGACAAAGGATTTTGACTGAGACGCATAAGCCACGCTATGTTTTTCATCTCGTATTGACTAAGATATATCATGATCTCAAGGAGATCTATTGGTGGAATGGAATGAAGAGGGATATGGATGATTTTGTGGCCAAGTACATGGTGTGTCAACAGGTTAAGGTCGAGCACATGAGGCCAGGAGGGTTGTATCAAGAAATTGATTTTCTCGACTGGAAGTGGGAAATTATTAATATGGACTTCGTCATCTATCTTCCTCGGTATCGAAATCAATATGATTTGATTCGGGTCATCGTGGATAGGATGACTAAGTCTGTACACTTTTTGCTAGTACGGACTACCTTCTCGGTGGAGGATTATGCGAACATGTATCTTTAGGAGATTGTGAAGGTGCATGCGGTTTCTGTTTTGATTATTTCTGATCGTGGCACACAGTTTACATCTCACTTCAGGGCAATCTTTTCAGAAAAGATTGAGGACTAAGGTTAGTCTGAGTACTGCTTTCCACCCGCAGACGGATGGGCAAATGGAGAGAACTATTCAGACATTGGAGGATATGCTTCGGGCTTGTGTGATTGATTATGGTGGCAATTAGGTTGAGCATATACTGTTGTGTTCAAATGCACACGCAAGTGTATGCGATCTTACAAGTAATATAGTGACTCAGAAAGTCAGATATTGTACCCACGAGGACTATGCAACTAGCAATTCAACCAACTTTAGTTTTAGACAAGGAAGTACTAAGTGTTGTCAAGTATCAAGATGATTTTGAAATTTTGAATAAAAATGTAAATAATGAGAAATATCGATTTGTGACAATAGCAAAGCAAGCAACGGTTGTAAACAGTAATGATGAAAATTTCAGGGTTGAGGCACTTCTAACAATCTTACAGCTCTCTATTCTTATCGTATTCTAGTTGGTTATCAGGTTGTTGATTTGCAGGGTTTATAACATGATCATGGTCTCCTGGTCTCTAATCTTCTATCTAAATGAACTTTGCAACTACATCAACGAGTGGGTTGCAATAATCCATTTAGATATATATCGCTATCTTTCTACTATTGAACCAAACAAGGCTTCTGGGTATACCCCTATCCTAGATTCTAATTCAAATCCTCTATTTTATACAAAGATGAGAACCTTGCTCCTTAATTTCTTCATTTTATCCTACGATTCTTCTCCCGAATGCACGTAGAAATATCGATTTATTCTATTGGTGGCCACTCATCAAAACAGTAAGCACAAGAAATTAAGAACATAATCCAATAAGAAACTATGATAAAGAATATCAAAGAGTAATCATGATCTTGGCCTCAACTCCAGAAAAAGGGTGTTTAACCACTCATGTTTGAATTCAACATGCAAAAATAAGTAATTAATCATACCCAAAATCAATCTTGAAGTGAAGAAGTTCAAAAGAAAGTCTAAGAACCCTTAAAGAGAGATTTTTCTATTTTTACGCCGCTGTTGTGCTTTCAAAACGTGTTTTAATTTTGTTTCCCGTGTTGGATTTTATACTAGGACAATTTATTCCTAGGTGGAATGGAGCCCACATCGTAGGGGTCAGTGCGCTGCTCTAGGCGAGGCACCGCACCCTATATTGCACTACTCTAAGCGAGGTGCCACCCGCTCTGCTGCACCGTTCTAGACGAGGCACCGCGGGCTAATCGTCTGCTTCCACTAGAATTTGCCTTGAGAATTTTCACTAAGGCATGAAAGCACAATTTTGGAGCCCGCGTCACGGGTTTATCGCCCGCCTCTACTGGAAGTTGTCTTCATCTATTTTTCTAAGGCATAATACTTTCTCCTTTCAACTCATTCCTCCGCTACCTCTCCAACCTTTCCAGCTTGCTTTTCAACTTTTTCCAGTGTCCGCGATACTCTATAATCAAATCATAACGTCAATTATCACTTGCTTTATATTATGCATCCGATTTTGTCCAAATCCATTAGAAATTTATCCTGTATCACTAAACACGTCGGTTAGATACGAAACACAATTAAGGCTTAAATTCAATAAGAATAGCACAATTTGGCTCTCAGAACAAGTCCAAATATGGGTAAATATTGGTGATTGGACATATAAATACACCCAAAATCACCACCCGACACTTAAAACCTTGTTCTTCCTAAAAAAATCAACAACACGATACCCAATTAAGCTTTACATCACAACCTAAGAGTAATGCTTGCATTGGGCACTTACAATTTATAACAATGACTTTTTATCTCAAAACATGTCAAAAATACTTTTATGAGCATGGACAATTTATTTCAAACCTCATTATCTCAACAATGACATCCAATTTGTTGGAAAACTTAATCAAATCACTCAATCTAACAACATAATGAGTAATCTGGACTTTCATCCACATGCACCCTCACAACGAGAAGGTTTCCCCATTCCACTCACAATTTTTCAATACATTACATGAGGGGAATATCAGAATTACATCACTCACTCTCAACAAAGAATTCATACATGATAGATAATGAACCATAAGCTTGCCCTTAGTGTACTATTCCACTAATAGTCAGATGTTAGGATGAAGGATCAACTAGGTCTTTTATGGTTGCAATGTAAGCTAAGGGACGGATAGGAACTATTTAAGAAATAGTGTCTAATCTTCCCAAGTGCTTTAATATATATCAATCTACATTCAAAATCACATTCTATCAACCCTATTTCCACTTTATTACCTTCACACATTATTTGTTTCACCCCAATCTCATTAAGCATATTAACATAAACTATGGTAGGAGTATTTTTCTTTTTCACCATGATTCAATTTTCAGCTCTTCTTCACACCCATTTACTGTCACACACCCTTATAATAGCCACCCTCAACTAAAGATATTCTCCTTGATTGAGGTGCACAATGTCCAAGGTGGACAAGGGCCAAAACAAGTTCATTGTAACAAAACCGGGCTACAAAAATTGAATTTCTTTCAAATTTTCTATCACTCCCAACCACCACAATTAAACACACAAATAACTATTTCTTTAGGGCTTCACTTTCACCTTTCTCCTACTTTGATTTCATACTCCCTACTTATTTAATCATCTATGCTAAAGTGCTTAGGAGCTTTGGATTTAATAAAGGTCTATCAAAGAAAGGATCAGGCTACATATGAGGCTACTAAAAAAATTAGGCTATAGGCTCAACAGGGTTAACTAGGAATATGCACAAGGGTAGGTAAATAAGGTCTAGAAATTTTGGCTATCAAAGAAATGCCTACATCATTTTATACACCTAACACCCTTTATTTCACTTTTTAAACACACCGGGAAAGTTCTAAATATTTCTATACATGTAGAGTACAAATAAAAACTCTCACACTCTTGGTGCATGCTAGAAATCAAGTCGGATCCTTACGGATTCCAATCTTGTTCTTTGTCAAATTCACATTAATACAACAAATCATATTACACCTATTGAGATTAAACATCCAAAATTAACTCATTTTTCCTTTTTTTGTAACCCAATTTCGTTCGTCCAACATCACTGTAAAAATAGCCTAATACAAATACACTTCTCATAAGTTGTAATTGGGTTCTCATTAATTCTCAGCTTCTAAAGATTAATTCCTCTTAAGACGGTCATTATCCATCTATCATAGGGGATGGAAACTAAATATGATGATTTATTTCGCATTACCTTGAGGGCGAAAATGCATATTGCCTTGAGGGCACAAACAAGCACTTTAAACTAAAAATAAAAACATACTTAAATTTACTAACTATTACAGACATAGTGTTCCGAATAGTTAGAAATACTAAGTTTAACATCCAAACACAAAAATATAAACATCCCAAAGCAAAATAAAGATAAAATTGTCTAACCAACATAAACCAAAGAAAAAGAAAAGAAGGAATGCGAATTCCACCACCCCACACTTAAAAGGAAACATTGTCCCAGTACTTGCAAAATAAGCATAGTATGAGGTAGCGAGGGATTCCCTGGTCATATGTCACCCATGTAAGAATTTGATTCTAGACCATAAGTCGCTGCTCCTAAGTCTGAATCATCATCATCTGCATCTGCCTCCTTTGACTCAGAATTAGAATTACGTAGTTGACGCTCCTTGTTAGTAGACACATCGCCCTCAACCGACTCTATAAAATCAAGGCCTATTCATCACATGATGACCAAGAGGATAGTCCAACTCTATAGCTCTAATCTTCTATTAGGTAGTTAAGGGCCACCAACACGTAATTGAAGTATCTGTAGCCCATACATCCGGGCAATGATCTCATCGTTCCGAGCCTGACGCTCGAGCATAGTCAATGCAACACCATAAGATAGACCTACTTAGTACAGGAAACATCAATAGAGCTGGTGATCATAGTCAGCTTATAGTCCAAGTCCTCCTCGTCTACCCTATGATCTCACAGAAATCTTGTCTGTAAACCCCCAAAGCCCTACCTTTTCTCCAAATAAAGACGCACTTTTTTCATAGCCGAGAAAATTACTGCACCTATATTCACATCAACATCATCACACATTAAGGCATAAATAAGGCATACCCTATTACGTGTCACATCAGATAGGTACGTCACCTGTATAAGACAAGTGTAGATGATCTTGGCCCAGTTTTGGGCCTCCCCATTCATTTGACTAAAGGGTAATGTGAGGTGAATGCCACTTTCTTTATTGAGGGTCCATCTTACTGTCGAGTGATTGCCATACAACAAATGCTAGATTTCGGCATATAGTGGTTCTACATACATCAACTTTAGGTGAATACCTCTTATTTAACTTCATGCTTCCAAGTTTCTCATTCCTGCATATTAACTAAAAACAACAAACTAAAATAAGAAAAAATGGGTTGCCTCCCACTCAACTCCTTAGTTTTGGTCATGGCACGACTAATTTTTTTTTTTGTATTTTTGCTTTCTTTTTCTTTCCTAACAACTAAAAATAGAAAGAAACTACACTATCATATTATATTCGTTGGTTGCCTCCCACGCAATGCCTTAGTTTACTTTGTGGCACGACTCAGCTCAGTCTCACTCATCAATAAAAGTGATGGACATATTGTTCTTAGTTCCATGATCAGCCCAATAATGCTTCACATGTTGTCCATTCACTAAGAACTTTTTAGTATTTTCCTTGTTCCACAGCTCCACCTATCATATGCACTACCTCAAAAGGCCCAGTCCACTTAGACCGCAACTTACTCAGAAATAATTTCAACCTGACAATGAACAACAAAACAAACTGTCTAGGTTCAAAAAATCTATCAAGGATATGCTTGTCATGACATTTCTTAGTCTTCTCTTTGTACAGTTTGGCATTCTTGTAAGCGTGGAGACGAAACTCATCAAGATCAACAAGCTTCAATAATCTGTTCTTACTCGCAACCTTTATATCAAGATTCAACTTTTTCACTACCCAATAAGCTTGATATTCCAGCTCTATAGGCAAATAACAGGCTTTACAATAAACCAAGCAATATGGAGAGGTACCTATAGGTGTCTTATAAGCTGTCCTATAAGCCCATAATGCATTATCTAGCTTTTCAACCCAATTCTTTTGCTGACCATTGAAAGTCTTCTACAGAATCTGATTTATCTCATGGTTGGATACATCTGCTTGACCACTTATTTGTGGATGGTACTTAGTGGCCACTTTGTGCCTAACACCATATTTAACTAGAAGATTTTAAACCAAGTGTTAATAAAATGCATACTTTCATCACTGATTATAGCTCTGGGAGTGCCAAACCGGGAGAATATATGCTTCTTCATAAATTTCAATACCACTATGGCATCATTAGTAGGATAAGATGCATCTTCCACCCACTTGGATACGTAATCAACTGACACTAGGATATATAAGTTGCCATTGGATGGTGGGAATAGTCCTATGAAATCTATCCCCCAAACATCAAATACTTCAACTTTAAGAATGTTGTTTAGGGGAATATTATGAAGCCTTGAAATTGTACCTAACCGTTGGCACTAATCATAACCCTTCATGAAAGCCACTGCATCTCCGAACAATATTGGCCAAAAGAATTCTAATTGTAACACCGTTGTAGCTGTTCGTTCACCCCCATAATGGCCACCGTACGTAGATGAATGACATTTTGGCAACACTTTTTAAGATTCTTCTTCAAATACATATCTACGCATAATCCCATCAGAACCCTATTTGAATAGAAAGGGCTCATCCCATACGTATGCACGCGAATCATGTAGTAACTTCTTTCTCTGTTAAATGGTGTATTCTAGAAGGTACACCCCATACACTAATAAATTCATGATGTCTGCATACCATGGAACTTCACACACATCTAGAGCTAATAATTTCTCATTTGAAAACTCTTCTCGAATGCATATTGTATCATCAGCAATATGGTCATGATTCCCTAGTCTGGACAAATGGTCTACAACTTGATTTTTAGCTTCTTTTCGATCATGCACCTCTAGTTCAGATTCTTGAAGCAATATAATCCACCCGATCAACCGTGGCTTTGTATTTTTTTTGTCGAACAAGTACTTGATGGCAGCATGGTCTGTGTGCACAATTACCTTGGTTCCTATTTCTCAAATGCATAAACCAGTACTAACATCTCTTTCTCTGTGACTATGTAATTGATTTGGACATCAAAAAAGATTTTACTTGCATAATAAATAGAATGAAATGCCTTATCTTTTCATTACCCAAAAACTGCTCCCACAGCCACGTCACTTGCATCACACATTAGCTCAAATAGTAACGCTTAATCTGGAGAAATCAAGATGGGTGCTTCTATCAGTTTCTTCTTTAGTTTCTTAAATTTTTCCTAACAAATAGCCCCAAAATCAAATTTAGCTTCTTTTTCTAACAATTTACACATAGGGTTTGCAATCTTTGAAAATTTTTGAATAAAACGCCTGTAGAAGCCCGTATGCCCCAAGAAACTTCACATTCCCTTCATTGTCACTGGATATGGCAGATTTTTAATCATTTCAACTCTGGCTCTATCTATTTCAAGTCCTCTACATGACATCTTATGGCCAAGGACTATTCCTTCCTTGACCAAAAAGTGGCATTTTTTCCAATTCAACACAAGATTTGTCTCTTCACAATGAGCTACAATTCGATCTAAATTCTACAAGCATACATTAAAAGAATTATCATAAATAGAGAAGTCATCCATGAATACCTCAACAAATTCTTGAACTATGTCATAGAAAAGTACCATCATTCATCTCTTAAATATTGCAGGTGCATTGCAGAGGCCAAAAGGCATGCGATGCATATGTGCCATATAAGTATGTAAAAGTGATATTTTCTTAATTTTCTTGTGCTATTGAGATTTGATTATACCCTGAGTATCCATCCAAAAAGCAATAGTACTCCTGCCCCACCAACCAATCCAATATTTAATCGGTGAATGAGATAGGATAGTGATCCTTTTTTGTGGATTCATTTAACATTTAGTAGTCAATAGATATTCTCCATCCAGTCACCAGGTGAGTGGGAATAATCTCATTAGCTTCATTGGTAATCACAGTCATCCCACCTTCTTTGGGACATAGTGTACTGGGCTTATCCACTTACTATTAGAAATTGGGTAAACAATATCACTATCAATTCACTTGATGACTTTTTTTGTACCACTTCCTTCATCACCAAATTTAGTCTTCATTGTTGCTGCACCCTTGGTTTGTAACCTTCTTCCATGTATATATTGTGCATGAAAAAACTGGATTTATCTCGGTAATGTCAAATATCTGCCACCCGATCACCTTTTTTTTTTTTTTCCAAGACTGCCATTACTTCCTTTACCTATATATCAGATAAACCTGTAGACAAAATAGCAGGCAAGGCATCATTTTCACCAAGTTAAACATATATCAAGTAAGGAGAAAAAACCTTAAACTCCAATTTTGGAGCTTCATCAATTGAAGCTTTGGGTGATGGGAAATTGTCTTGTTCAATGACTCAAAAGGTAGCTTTCTCATTTCAACAACCACCAATTCATGAATTGAACCAATTCAAGTGCCTCCACATCTCCATAAAGATCGTAACTCATTAAAGCTCACTCAAGTAGATCATTTGACAGTAATAGCCTATGATCAGACTCAAGTCAATAACTGATATAGCAGACAACTCCTCATATATAGCAGGAAATTTTAGTGCCTTATATACATCAAAAACCTCCACTTTGTCATACACTCTCAAAGTGTGTTAGTGATCCTTCTTCGGTTATTTCTTTGGAAGGATTAGGTATCTCAGATTCTTTATCTTATGAAGAAAACCCGGTTGAGATCTTAGATAGGCAAGTTCATCGGTTGTAGACCAAGAATGTGGCTTTAGTTAATATTTTTTGTAGAACCATAAGGTGGAAGAAGCTACATGGGAAGCGGAGGAAGACATGAAGTCCAAGTATCCATATTTATTTTCTGCTCCTGGGATTTATGCGGAAGGTATGTGTCTTCAACACATCTTTATTTTCAGAGTTTGTTAAAGGAAATATTAAAATCTTTGTCTCTTTGTTTTCAAAATTTGTTAAAGGTTGGAAATAAGTTTGATACAATAAATGACTCTTGAATGCGGTTACCACTACCTTGTTCATCATTCGGGGATGAATGTCCTTAGTGGGGGAGACTGAAATACCTTGGTTTCTGGACCTTAGAAAATTTCCTGGAATTCTGATCTCTGGACCTAATACGGCTCAAGGGTATGAGTCCTATGTTGGGGTAGAGATGGTATGGTCCATTCGTATGCTGAACAACATTTGTTGGTAGGATGGATTTTGGTTATTGGAATGGGTACGACTTAGGGGTACAAGTCATATTGGTAGTTACGAGTCATTTAGCTTCTTAACTTAATCTTAGACTTGGTTACTTAGGTTCGATATGAGTACGAGTGGATCACCATGAGCCATAAGCCAGGGTATGAGTCGTACTTAGGACTGTATAGTGGACAGTGTCTAAATCCTCTTTTGGGTTTAACTCTGCCAGGGGTATGAGTGGAAGGTACCGATTATATCTTTTGGATACGACTTGGTTAGGTGAGTCATATGTTGGACAGTGTTGGATCCAAAGGTTGAGGCTAGGATATGAGTGGAGGGTACACTCATATAGGAGGGTACAACTGATATGGTCAGTCGCATCCCTATGACGAAATTTTGGTGCAACTTAAGTGAGGGTAGTTTTGATATTTCCCCACTTATCCTAATAAGGCCCACGACTTCTAACCTACTTGGGAGGTTATTTACCCTATTATTCCATTCATTAATAGTTAGAAACTCTTCTAAATACTCTAAAATTCTCTCAAAAGCTTTTGGGTAAAAGAAGCTAGGGTTTCAACTAGAGGATTGATTTGGGGCTTGTCTTGGTAATTTATTTCCATCATCATCTTGGTTTAAGGCATGTTATCTTCCCTCATTGTTAATTTTAACTATAAGTATGGTTTTTATGTATGTTTTCTTTATTTTATTGGTTGTATGATTTTGGTTTCAAATCTGATTAGGGGGTTTGATATTAAATGGTTGATTATGGTTTCCCATGGTTTTAATCATTCTTCTATGTGCATTAATGGTAGTTTTGGATAATTGGATTGCATGGAAATGGGTTAATGGTAATTGAAATTTGTTTTGGTCATATTATGCCCCAATGTGTTAGATGAAATGCTTATAAAGATATGTTCATTGCATTGACTACTTTTAATGCAACTCTTGCTTGTTTTAAAACTTGGTAACGAAATTATGCATGGTTTAAATGGCTTGGATTGGTAAAAGGCTAATGGTTACTATTGTGGTGTATATGGAACCACCCAAGTGGTTTAATATGGTAAATGGAAGGTCACTTAAAAGTTCCTTTAAACCTCTATATGATTTGCTATGAATAATACTTGCAAGTAAGGATTGGTTTGATGATACCAATATTAATGGCCTTAGTTAATAAATAGATAATGGTTTGGTTATTTGCAAATTTCTTTTAATTGGGAAATAATGGTGGGATGTGTAGCAAAGACGTGGATGGTGGAGGTCCTGGAGGGACCATAACTAGAAACTCAAATTTGTCGATATGAGGTTGATCTTGGTGACCGTGTGCATGATGTCAAACTATATTTTGGAGGATGTACTAGTCATCCCAAGGTTTTCTTTCCTGGTCATGCGTCTATACCCAATGGATCCCTTTAAGTAGGGAAAGCTTAACCCATATAGCCCGTGGGTGATTTAGGACAGCAAAGCTACACAACCTAGGTAAATATTTTAAAGGCATGCTAAATCCAGTGCCCTTTCCCAGCATAGTTATATATATATGTATGGTTGTGTGCATATGGATGGTTTTACTTGGTTTTATAAATGGCATTATTTTATATTTATCCTAAGATCATGCTAGCATTCACCCTCTAACCTGTCTACTGGCGGCTGTATACCCATGCTATGCAATAACTGATCAGTCTACTCCTCCTACATAGTGATTGACTCAGGGACAACACTTGGTCTGAAGTGGTGAGCTTTCATCCTTTTGGAAGGCTCCATTTTATATTATGGACACCTTTAGACATTTTGATTTTATTTTGGATATTGGTTTTGGCTATGGTTGGGGGCATGCCCCAACTGAATTTTATTACTCTTTTGGTTAAAGACTTTGTGGTATTTCTATGAGTTGGAATGGGAGGGATCGGTATTAGTGTTAGCCTTGGCATTGGAATAAGCTGGTGGACTGACATCATTGGACGATATTGTTGGTTTTTCCATCCTATTTCATTATGGGGTTAATTTTATTATGTTTTGGAATTTATTTAGTATGGTTTGGTAAGGTTGGATTGTTGGTATGGGATGGTCGGACTCGGTTGGATCTGTCACTATCCTAGGGTCTTTATGTTGGCTGTTGCACCATCTTGCTATATGCTCGAAATTCAACCAACTCAGGGCAGGTGACTGAAGGTTGGGTTGGGTAACGGGGGTGGTGTCCGGTCCCTGTCGGACTTGGGATGCCCATTATGACAAGGCCCCCAGTCGGGTCGTGTCAGTAACTCGGGGAAAGTGATAACATAATGCAATGTGCAAAATCAGTCAAAACTACATGCATACATTCATATATACATATATAAAATGCCGGGATAGGGTAAGGGTCATGATCAAGAGAGTTTTAAAACCATTAACCTAGACTGTATAGCTCGATCTGTCTTAAAGGCACCCATGGACTATATAGGATCAGTTTTCTCTACTAAAAGGGCCCCAGTGCGTGTTAGCTGCATGAACCTAGGAATAATTTGAGGGAAAAGTAAAGCCACCATGGGAAATAATCATCCCATATATAGATATATATATAAATATATCAAGCGTGTATCAATTACAAAATACCAAAAGCCCCTCACCCCTAAGTGAAATAAAAAAATGGATGAAATTAACACCTTGGCGTGGTACACCGTTATTGTGGAGGTTAACCTCCGTGCCATGTTAATATTGCGGAGGCTAACCTCTGTGACATAGTGATATCGTAGAGGCACACTACCTCGGTGTTCCAAAATAGCCCCAAACCCTTTTTAAAAATTCCAAAATATTCATAAATTACCCTTTTAACAACCTTAATTATAATTCAAGTCAAAATCAACATAACGCATGCTGGAAGGTCAAAAATAAATGGATAAAAATTTTAAGGGTTTTACATTATCTCCCCCTTAGGATTATTCATCCCCGAATGATGAGTTAGGACACTTTTAGCACGAGAATAACAAGAATACACCAGAATCAATTGACAAACTCAAAAAGTCACAAGAGGAAAATGAAACCCATACCTTAAGAACTTTCATCCGATACCAGGAACAAGAATGAATACTTTGCCTTCATATCTTCCTCAACTTCCCAAGTAACCTCTTCTACGTTTTGGTTTCTCCAAAGAACCTTTACTAAAGCTACGTCCTTGGTCCTTAGTCTGCGAACTTGTCTATTCAATATCTTAGCCTGGACTTCCTCATTAAACAAGGAATCCATAACACTACCATCTTCAACAGGCACAATCAAGGAAGTATCACCCACATACTTTTTCAACATAGACACGTGAAAGATAGGATGAATAGAACCCAAGCTCGTAGGCAAGTCCAACTCATAAGCAACAATCCTAATTCTCCTTAAAATCTAATATAATCCAACATAATAAGAACTGAGCTTCCCCTTCTTCCCAAATCTCATGACTCCTTCATAGGAGAAATATTTAAGAAAACCCAATCACTTACCTCAAACTCTAACTCTTGTCGCTTCATACCCATAAGACTTTTGGTGGCTCAGAGCAGTCTTAAGTCTTTCTCTAATCACTTTTAAATTCTCCATGGCTTGGTGAACCAAGTCAGGACCAAACAACCTAGTCTCATACCTCAAACTAGGAGACCTACACCTCCTACCTTAAAGAGCCTAAAAAGAAGTCATCTGAACACTCGAATGATAACTATTATTATATGTAAACTCAATAAGAGGCAAATAATCAACCCAACTTCTCTTAAAGTCAATCGCACAAACCCTTAGCATATCCTCCAAAGTTTGAATAATACATTCCATTTGCCCATCCATTTAAGGATGGAAAGCGGTGCTAAGGTTTACCTATGTATCTAACCCTTTCTGAAATTAATGCCAGAAGTGAAATGAAAATTGCATACCTCGATCTAAAATAATTGACACTAGTGCACCATGTAACTTCATAATCTCCTGAATGAGCAACTTAGCATAAATTAGTGGAATTAGTCATTCTATCCACTATGATCCAAATTGAATCATACATATTACAAGACCACAGAAGACCCATAATGAAATCCATATTAATCATCTCCCACTTCCACATAGGAAACTCTATCTTTTGAGACATGCTACCAGGCCTTAAGTGCTCAACCTGAACTTGCTGACAAACTATACACTTCACAATAAAGTTTGCCACATCCCTATTAATATTATTGTTCCATCAGTAGATTTTCTTCAAGTCGTGATACACCTTAGTTGAACCCAGATGAACTGTATATCTAGACTCATGAGCTTCAGTCAAAATCCTTTTCTGCAGCCCATCAACATCAAGAACACATAACCTACATTGGTACCTCAAGATAGTGTCTCCCTTAATCTGAAAGGCCATAACCTTTTACTAACCCACATCATCCTATGCATAAGTATGGGATCCAAATCCCGCTTCTCCTTCACCTCAGCACCCAGAGATGATTTAACCACTTTCTGCACAATCACTCTTCCATCCTTAGAGTTCAAAAGGTAGACTACCACGTTATCCAACCTGTGAATATCCTTCACCAATCCTCTTTTCTCCCTATCAATATGGGATAAGCTCCCTATAGACAACATACTAAGAGCATCAATAACAATATTAACTTTACCTAGATGGTAGTGCAAGCTTATGTCATAATCCTTGAGTTGTTCAAGCCATCTTTTTTCCTGAGAGTCAATTCCTTCTGCATAAACATATAATGCAAGATCTTGTAATCTAAATATATATCTACATGCACCCTATACAGATAATAGTGCCAAATCTTCAAAGCAAAAACCACAACCATCAACTCCAAGTTGTAAGTTAGATAGTTCTTCTCATAAACCTTAAGTTGCTTAGATGCATAGGCCACAAACTTATTATGCTGCATCAAAACACAGCCCAATCCCATACGGGATGTATTACAAAACACAACAGAAACTATTAGTACCCTCAGGTAGGGTCAAAACTGGTGTAGAAGTTAACGTATACTTCAACTTCTCAAAACTACCTTCACAAGCATTGGACCATAAAAACTTAAACTTTTGTGGAGTCAATCTTGTTAGAGGAGCAGCAATAAAAAAGAAACTCTCCACAAACCTCCTATAATTCCCAGCCAAACTCAAAAAGATCCTAATATCGGTTGGAGTCATGGTTTAGGCCATTTCTTAACTGCCTCAACTTTTTGTGTATCCACCTTGATCCCTCACTAGAGATGACATGCCCAAAAAGTCACATCGCTTAACCAAAACTCATACTTATAAAATTTAGCATACAACTTTTGATCCTTAAGGGTCTACAATTGAATTCCAAGGTGATTGGCATGATCCTCCTCACTCTTAGAGTAAACTAAGATATCATCAATGAAAACTATCACAAACAAATCTAAAAACTACCTGAAAACTTGATTCATAAAATCCATGAAAGCAGTCGGAGCATTAGTCAACCCAAATGACATAACCAAAAACTTATAATGACCATACTGAGTTTTGAAAGTAGTCTTGGGAATATTAAACTCCCTAATTTTCAACTAATGATAAACCAAATGAAGATCAATCTTAGAGAAGCATCTAGCACCCTGAAGCTGATCGAAAAGATCATTAATTTGAGAAAAAGGATACTTATTCTTCACTGTCACCTTATTCAGCCGATGATCTTGTACACACATCTGAAGGTACTGATCTTTCTTTCCATGAAAAGCATAGAAGCACCAAACAGAGAAACACTAGAACAAATGAACCCTTTATCAAGAAGATCTTTCAACTGCTTCTTTAGTTCCTTTAATTTAGCCAGAGCCATTCTATAAGGAGGATTGGAAATAGAATGAGTATCATATAGAAGATCAACCCCAAAGTCTATATTCCCAGGAATATCATCGGGAAACACTTTAGGAAATTTACTAACCATAGGGATAGATTGCAAAGAAGGACTTTCAAAGTCAAAATCCTTAACCTAAACTTGATGATGCAGATACCCTTTTGAAATTAAATTCTGAGCTCTAAGATAAGAGATGAACCTTCTATTGGGCACTAAGGAACTCCCATCCCTTTCTAGTACCAACTTTTCAGGAGAGTAAAAATTGACCCTTTTGGTCCTACAATCCAAAAATGCATTGCATGAATGAAACTAATCCATCCCCAAGATAACATTAAAATCCACCATATCAAACTCTGTCAAATGCACCAATGTATCTCTATAAAAGATAGACACCACAAAACCCTTATAGATTTTTCTAGCAACTATAGAATAACCCACCAAAGTTGTAACACCCAAAGTTTGTACCCTAGACACTACACGGTGCTCATAATCCTAAAGAACCATAGGCTAACCCATGAATGGTACCTTCTACAATAACTGAGTAATAAATACTGTAATTATGTAAAAATAGGTGGAAACATATGCCATAAGGTTCAAATCTATAAATAAATCTGAATGCGGTATCAAAATATCAAAACTGAGTATAAGTACTAAGAACTAAACAACTATCTGAAAATACTCTAGTCTGAAAAAGCCTCTAACTGTTTGAACTGTGGAGTTGATGGGAAAAACCCCTAACTAACTCCATCTACTGAAATAAAACTGAAGTACTGTAAAATAATAAGCATGTCCTTGAACTATGAGCACTCACCACTACTCTAAAAGCTAAGAATCTGAACTGCTAAGGGTGCTCTGGAGCCCGTACATTTGAACCTATGAACCTATGAACCTATGATATAAGACATCATAGAGCAAAGAAAGCATGTGTCAATACTTTGAATATACTGGTATGCTTAGTGAGGTAGGCTAATATGCATGAGTTCATATGCATGCATAATAATAACTGAATAACATGAGTATGACTGAGTAAGAGTACATGTATGAATACATAGACTGTAATTGAGATCATGCTAATACTGAGTACTAATGTGGAATACTGATAATTGATATCTATGTTTACGAATATTATATTACTAATTATCTGAATGATTGTATCTGATAGTTATGAATACTGTGGAACCATACTGAGTTCCGTATTGAGCTGAGAGACTACATCTGATAGTCCTAAATCTATAGAACTGAATTGAGTTCTATTCTGATACTGGAACTTAAATAGTGGGAGGTAATTATCTAACTGACATACCCCTTCTCTAACTGATTTGGGTCCAACCTATAACCCCAGTTGGAAGGGTAATGACAAGCTGTGAGCTAACCCTCTCTGACAAAAAGCTCTTTCATCAACCCTCGCTGGTAGGATAACTCAGATGAGAAGTATCAACCCTCATAATGTATGGCAAAAAGATACCTCAACCTACGCTATCTACGTAGTTCTGTAATGCAGGTATTGCTACTAAGGGTAAAACCCTCTACTGATAGGAATTCCCCCATCCATGGGTTAACTCAATGCTGAATCCTACTCTCAACTAAATAAACATTGAACTAATTTCTCGTCTGTACTAGGTTGGACTGAATGGTTACTGAGATTACTATTTAGCTGAACTGAATTGAGTTCACTGAGTTTCGTTGACTGATGGAATACTACTAAATTCTGTTAGCTGACTGAGTTTATCGAGGTCTAAACTAGATACTGAATTAGACTGGACTGGTATAGATTCTACTGAGTTTTCCTGAGTTCTGTAACTGACTTAGAGCTTTACTGATCGTGTCGTAACTGATATTGTTCTATGACTAACCATGGCTCTAGGTAATCAACTAAATTATCGGGTACAAGTACCCACAAGACTCGATAGCATAAATTAAGAGACATGGCATAACATGAAACATGTAAACTATGAACTTGACCATCATTCATTCATTAGGGCATTATGACAAACACTGGTATGATATAACTTTCACATAAGCTAACTTGACATGATTTCATTCTCTTAATAGTTCACATGGACAATTTATCAAACACTTAGTGAGCATAGTATATGCATATAGTATTGAATAACAAGTGAGCGTCATAATTCATCTCTAATTTCATAAGTCAAGGGTTAATCATGGATTTACATGAATCTACATACATAATGATCAATTTCATATGATATATATATATATATATATATATATATATATATATATAATCATGAATTAGGAACTTAATCCAAATAGCAATCGTGGATACACTTTAATTCCAATCATGGAAATCATAAAATCAATTACTTAAAGTTGAAAAGAGATTCTTTGACTCCAAGGGTGGAAGGAACCTTTGGATGAACACTTCACATACCTTTGTTGAAGAATTTTTGAAAGCTTATGGTTGAATCTTGAGTTCTTGATTTGAAATTGGATCTTCTAGGGTTTTGTTCTTGAGCAAATTTGAGAAAGAATGACTATATTTGCTCTATAGGAAGTTTAATTTCATGTTTTGGGGGCTGAGGGTCGAGGGAAAAAGACCTAAATACCCCCAAGAATGTGGTCTTTTAATGATTGAAAACTGGGTTACCAACTTGCAGGTCGACGCGGCACGTCGATGGCATCAATGTGATAGCCAATGTATCGTGCCATGTTCACGTTGATTCACTGGAATTAGACACTGGTAGCTGGGGAAAATAATAATCAATGCAATAGTTGACACGGCGCACCAAGATTGCATTGATTCACTATTTTGGGATTTCAAAGAAGCTTCAAATGAAGTCTGAAAAATTCGAAACTTGTCCGAAAACACCTATTGATATTCCTGATCATAAATCAACCTAAACATCAACATTTAATGGATGTAAAGGTTGCGAAATAAGATTTCCAACCTTCGTAGGTTAAAATGATACTAAGTCTGAGTACTTAGCTAAAATATTTTAAGTCTGGGACCCTTGACAAGCCTAAAGGATGGAATTAAGCTTAGGATTTTATGGGGTCTTACAATAGTAGAGACAAAAAAGAGGCCAAAAATACTTTCAAAATCAAAACCAAAATGCACAGCCACATAAGGGGACACATAAGATAGGGTAGAACCCAGATCAAGAAAATACTAAACATCATGAGAAAAAACTGTAACATACCAGTACTAATATCTGGGGATGCCTTAGATTCCTGTGAGTAGCAAGTGCCTAGAGATAATTCCGACAAGTGCCGGTACCATAAGTAGTGCCCTTTGGCATAGGAGCTAAAATATGGCAACCGAAACTTTATTAGCCCAGTGGAAACCCAGGTTTAAGAAAAATCTCAATGTATATGACCCAACTGACCATAATTATAACACCAATTCCTTCCCTTCTTACAATAACCATGATGAAACTGTCCACAAAAATGACGAAGAGAATAAGGTGGGGCCGACTGACCTCCACTAGCCTAGGATTGGGCACCTTGTGCCTTAGAAACACTGTTAGCCCCAAAACAATGATCGCTCGAAGGTTTGGGATAAGGAGAACTAGAAAGCAAATATGAATTTCCCAGTTCTTCTTTTTGGTTCACTATCTATCATTTTTTCCACTGTTATGCTGACCACCAACATGCTCTGAATACCTAAACTTCTTGTTCTGTCTTTCTCCCATCTATGTGTTTTTTCATCCTCTACCTGCTGCATATAAACCACAAGTATGGAGATGTCCATATCATTATTAAATATTGCAGTCTTACACTCTAATACCAACTCACGGGACAACCCAGAAGCAAAATTTCTCATCTTAGATCTCTAGCTAGATACCAACAAGGTAACATAATGGGATAGCTATTGAAATTTCAAAGCATACTCTTTCATATTTATCTTACCCTACTTCAGATTAACAAACTCCTCAGCCTTAGCTTCCCCCAACTACTAAGGAAAGAAGTGATAAAAAGAGTCACCCAAAAACTCATCCCATAATGACAACTTTGCATCATCACCTCTCAACTTCTCCCGCTCCTCATACCACTAATAGCTATATCTTTTAGCTAATATGCATTAAACTCTACACCTCCAGAATTAGTAGTTACATCACTCTAAAAATTGTCTCTATCTCATCCACAAACCCTTAAGGATCCTTCTCAACCTTATAGCCTATAAATGTTGGGGGATTCAACCTCATGAATTGGACAACCCGAGTGACTTCAAATAAAGAAGCAATAGAACCAACACAATCTGACTGATGAGACTTAGATGTCACCAATTGAGTAAGAAAATGAATAGAACGGTGGAACTCCGCATTAGAGATGCCCCCTTAGGATGCTAATCATAAACATCACCACCCTAAGAAGCCCGATGTGGACTAGTAGGGATATGTGGAACTCTGTGTGGAGTGGCACAATCAAGAGCAGAAACCTCACATTGGGTGTGTACTCCATACACAAAGAAAGTTTCATCCACATTGTTCTCTGATATGATAGAGTTCCCAGCAGAGTTTCTACAAATGTTAAATCTTTAAGAGGCATGATCTGAAATGCAAGGAAGACAAGAGTTAGAGAAGTTTCATAACACTAGACTCTATAGCCTAATATAGAACATAAGAAAGGACAATATTCCTAAATGCCTTGTAGCCTTCTCCTTATGAGTGTGGTAGGCTACACACCCATAAAAAGGACTTTACTTGACACGACTTCGTCGATACCCAATGACCCTAAATCATGCTCATATACAAAGATTGTCATGACACAAACTAAGGCCTAACCATGATAGGTATCTCAAGCCCACCATGGACCGGAGATCACCCCATCGCCTAGCCTCATGAGCATAAAAATAATAATAATAACAATGCAAAAACCATTTAAATAGTTATAAGAAGATGAAAATGAATAACTCAATGAAACTAAGAGTCAATACAATAACCAACCAATCTACATCTGTCCATGAAATCCTCTAAATCAGAATAATATCTTAGTTGGGAAATGCCTCTGACTATGACCTAAAAGAATCATAAAGTATTGAGTTAATAAATAAATAATAATGAAATGATAAGGCTTTTCGAAGGATGGAGGCTCTCCACTTCACAACAACTCGACAGACATACTAATCCACCTAATGCTGCACAGGAGCAGCAAAAATATCTTTAGACCCTACATAATGAAATGATGTAGCATCCTAGGATGGTTAGCTGGATAAACACTAGCATGTAACTCAGGAAAAGTGATAACATAATGTAATGTCCAAAATCAATAAAAACCATATGCATACATTTATATATACATATATGTAAGATGTCGAGATAGGGTAAGGTTCATGAACATGAGTATTTTAAAACCATTAACCTAGACTGTGCAACTCGATCTATCCTAAAGGCACCCATGGGCTATATGGGTTTAGCTCCCCTGCTAAAAGGGACACATTGCATGTTAGATGCATAAATAGAGGAATAAGCTGAGGGAAAACTAAAGCCACCATGGGCAATAGCCATCCTAAATATATATATAGATATACATATATATACATATAAAGTGTCTTTCAAGTACATGATCATATGGACCCCCAACACTGAAAAATGTGGTTTCCAGTGTTCGTCCCCCTAATACTTACACCTTTACAGTGAGTTACACAACCCTTTTTAAGCTCAAATTTAAAAAATTTGCACATATAACCAAGAAATAACTCATGAGTCATTCATTAAGGCATTTACAACTTGGTATTGCAATACTATTATGCTTGCAAGCTAAATTAAACATGGCAAACCAATTCACATAACTGCATTGACTCCCAAGTTCTATTTAAAATCCAAACCATGGCCACCAAAGCCATCTAAATCCATTTTTATATCCATTTATCCATTAAGACAATGCATTGGGTTAAAAAATAAGTTGAATCATGCAATTATCCATAATTAAAATCAAATTTACAAAGTGGGTTGAAGTTAATGCAATTCCAAGCAAAAATTTTATCCAATTTGGGGAAACCCATGTACCCCATTCCAAATATTTAAATAGTGTATTAATTCAGTCCAAAATACATCAATTTAAAGCATGAACAGTCAATTCAAAATATAGGACAAGTAATTCAATTAGTAACAACCAAAGCCCCTCAACCCATAATATAAATCACATAAAATTCCATTCAATTCATGCCACAATGTAAAATTAAAGTTTAAGGAGGAGAAACATTCCTGAAACACACAAGAATTTGAAATCAGTTTGAAGTTTGAAGCTTGGATGATAAATTCTCTATGAAACCCTTAAGTTTTCTTGGTTGGATAGTTAAAGATGAATAAAGTAGAGTTTGATCTTTTAAAACTGAAGGAAAAGGGTCCCTTTTATGTTTATAAGTCGTGGAAAGGGTGAAAAAAACAAAAAGCCCCTCACTCCTAAGTGAAAAAAACAAAACTAGATAAAATTAACACCTTGGCATGGAACGCCGTTATCACGGAGGTTAACCTCCATTCCACGATAATATTGCAGAGGCTAACTTTTGTGGCATGGTGATACCGTAGATGCAAACTGCCTCAGAGTTCCAAAATAACCCCAAACCCTTATCGAAAATTTTGAAACTTTTCCAAATCACTCTTTTTACATCCCTAAACATAATTCAAGTCAAATATCAATATTATGCACGTGGGAAGTTAAAAAATAAAATGATCAAAATTTTGAGGTTCTTATATAATGTCCTATAACAACCGTCTAAACCTTAAAAATTCATAATATTTAATAGTGTAGTAGGTCCAGGCAAGCGCTTCACTGCATTTGTCTTTTGCGGGTCTACATAAATACCTCACCTGAAATAACATGCACCAAAAAGGTAACAGACTCCAATTAAAATTCATACTTACAAAATTTTGCATGCAATTGATGATCTTTGAGGGTCTGCAACACTATTATTAGATAGTTAGCATGCTCCTCCTCACTCTGAGAACAAGTAAGCATGTCATCTATGAAAAAAATGACAAATATCTCCAAATACTTCTGAAAAATCCTATTCATTAAGTCCATAAAAGTTGTAGGAGCATTTATTAGTCCAAAGAAATAACCATAAACTCAAAGTGTCCATACTAAGTTCTAAAAGTGATCTTTGGAATCTCACATTCTCTTACTATAAACTAATGATATCCGATCTAAGATCAGTTTTCAAAAAACAATAGGCTCCTTGAATCTGCTTAGACATATCATCAATTCTATAGATAAGGTACTTGTTCTTTACATTGACCTTGTTTATATGTCTGTAGTCTATACATATTCTAAGAGTACTAATGTTGCCGAAATTATACCTCTAAAAAAGTATAATGCGGTCACTGTCAAATATAGAACCAAACAAAGGTTGGTGTTGAACCCTTAAGGTATAGGATAAATCTCTATCAATGAAACACGTCGATTTTTGGACCTCAGAAAATTTTCTAGAATTTTGATCTCTGGACCCAATACGACTCATGGGTACAAGCCGTATATAGGGGTATGAATGGTATGGTCCAGTCGTATACTGACCAGTGTTGGTTGGTGGGATGGATTTTGGTTACTAGAATGGGTACGACTTAGGGGTACAAGTTGTATTGGTGATTATGGATTGTTTGGTTCCTTAAATTAATCTTAGACTTGGTTAATAAGGTTAGATCTGAGTACAAGTAGCTTACAACGAGTTATAAGCCAGGGTATGAGTCATACCCAGGACTCGTATATTGGACAGTGTTTAAATCTTCCTTGGGTTTAATATGCTAGGGGTACGGATGAAGGGTACAGATCATATGCTTTGTATACGACTTGGTTGGATGACTCATATAATGAACACTATTTGATATAAGGGTTGAGTACAAGATACGAGTGGAGGATACCACTCGTATTGGAAGGGTAAGACTCGTGTGGGGCAGTCGTATCCCTGTGATGGGATTTCGTTCCAACTTAATTGGGGGTATTCTAAACATTTCTCCACTTGTCCTAATAAATTCCCACGACTTCTAACCTTCTTGAAAGTTATTTACCCTATTATTCCATTCATTAACACTTAGAAACTCTTCTAAAATATTCCATAATTCTTTCAAGAGCTTTTGGGCCAGGGAAGCTAGGGTTTCAACTAGAGGATTGATTTGGGGCTTGCCTTGGTGATTTATTTCCATCATCATCATTTTTTAAGACATGTTCTCTTCCCTCATTGTTAATTTTATCTAAAGGCATGGTTTTTTATAAATGTTTCCATGATTTCATTGATTGTATGATTTTTGTTTTCCACTATGAATTGGGGTTTTTGATATTAAATAGTTGGTTATGGTTTTCCATGGTTTCAATTATGCTTTTATATACATTAATGGTGGTTTTTGATAATTGGATTGCATGAGAATGATTTAATAGTAATTGTAATTGTTTTGGGTCATATTATGCCTCTAATGTGTTCGACAAAATGCTTATAAAGATATGTTAATTGCATTGACTACTTTTAATGAAACTCTTGCTTGTCTTAAAACTTGGTAAAGGAATTATGCATGGTTTAAATGGCTTGGAATGGTAAATGGTTAATGGTTATGCTTGAGTGCCAAATAGAATCTCTCAAGTGGTTTAATATGGTAAATGGAAGGGCACTTGAAAGTCTTCTTAAACCTATAAATAGCTGGCTATGGATAATACTTGCAAGTAAGGGTTGGTATGATGATACCAATATCAATGGCCTTGGTTAATAAATGAAAAATGGTTTGTTTATTTAGAAATTGGTTTTAATTGGGCAATAATGTTAGGATGTGTATCAAAACCATGGAAGTTTGAGGTCCCGGGGGACCAAAACTGGAAACTCATATTTTCTAATATGAGGTTGATCTTAGTGACCGTGTGCATGATGTGACACTATATTTTGGGGGATTTACAAGTCATCCCAAGGTTTTCTTCCCTAGTCATGCGGCTATATGTACTGGGGGCCTTTTAACAGGGGGATTTGAACCCTTATAGCTCGTGGGTGGTTTAGGACGGCAAAGCTACACAATCTAGGTAAAGGTTTTAAAGGCATGCTAAGCCTGGTCCCTTTTCCCGGCATGGGTATATATATATATGTATGGTTGTGTGCATATTGTTGGTTTTACTTGGTTTTAGAAATGAAATTATTTTATCCTTACCCTTAGATCATGTTAGCGGTTACTCACTAACCCCGTCTACTGGCGGCTGTATACCCACGCTATGTAGGAACCAACCGTTCTACTCCTCCTACATAGTAATTAACTCGGGATCAGCATTTGGACTGAAGTGGTGAGCTTTCACCCTTTCGAAAGTCTCCATTTAAAGTTATGGATATTTATAGACACTTTAATTTTATTTTATATATTGGTTTTGGCAATAGTAGGGGGCATGTCCCAACTGGATTTCATTACTCTTTTGGTTTGAGGCTTTGTGGTACTTCTATGGGTTGGAATGGTCGGGATCAGTATTGGAGTCGGCCTTAGCATTGGAATATATTGAAAGGGTGATATCATTGGACGAGATTGTTGGTTGTTCCATCCTATTTCATTTTGGGATTAACTATATTATGTTTTGGAACATCTTTGGTTATGGCCTGGTTTATGGCTCTTTTTTTATACGGTTTGGTATGGTTGGATTGTGGGTATGGGATGGTTGTACTAAGTTGGGTCATTCACAATTGTGATCTTATCTTATAGTCTTTATGTGAGCTGTTACACTATCTCATTACATGCTCGAAATTCAGCCAACTTAGGGCAGGCGGCTGAAGGTTGGGTAGGGTAATGGGGGTAGTCTTCTGTCTTAGTACAACTTGGGATGCCCATTATGACAAGGCCTCAGGTGGGTCGAGTCAGTCAAGAACTTGTTAATGTAGTCAAAAAGTGTATAAAGTACATGGGGGATTTTGTAACAATCAATCAATGTGAGACGATTACTCGGATTGTGTTCCCTCTGACTTCCTAACTTCGCAGACTTATCATACTCATCAGACTCTTTTGGTGCCGTGCATACAGAATCTAACAAGTTATGTATCACAAACCATCTCTCAACACCTTTTGGTAAATTCTCTTATCCCTTCTCAATCTCATATTATTGCATTACTAACTCTTGTCCTGGATCCCGGATTAACTATCTCCCCCCAGTTTCAAGTTAATAAGATGAAAGCTGGTAGCTTTAAATTACTGTTGCGATCTTCTTTTCCTAATATCAACCTCTTTCGAATTAGTATCGAATAGAGGTGGGAACTTAGCATCTGCAATTGCTAAGAAAGCAATCAATATGAAGAAAACCATAATATGTGTACAAATACCGATCAATAAAGACTTTGCACTTTCTCTACTTTGTTGTTCTATTAGGGTTCCCACAACCCTAGTTAAGAGGTTTAGCTACTCATATTTGCAAGAACACCCATAGATTTCCTAATGTAAAGCATATGAATAATCTTACAATGAATAAAGAATGAAAACCAGAATCTTAAATTAATGTCAAACCCTAAAAGTCAAGAATAAAAATTCCAAGATCAGAAGTGTATCTTAGAATCAAAAGTATATAATAAGTATCTAGAGTGCATAAGCTAATAACAAAAAATAAATGGGGATATTTATAGTATACATCAGAAAACCTAAAAATCCTAACCAAAACTAAATAGGAAAACTAAGTCGTCACCTACCTACAACCCCACTTATGGGCTGTAGGTACTTCCTACGCACCCTTGGTGGGTTTGTAGGTCGCAGAGGAAAATTTCAGGTTTCATATACCTACTTATGATGGGTACCTACGGAGGTCATAGGTACCACCTAAGCCTCGTAAGTAGGCCTTCATAGGTTAGAGAAAATTTTAATACTTCAGAACCTTTTTCTGCTACTTACGACCCAACCTACGAGAGGCGTAAGTACCACTTATGGCCTGTAGGTGTATCCACAAGTAGTCTTCCAGCTGAAATTCATCAGATTTTTCTTCTCCTCTACTCCAAAACCTATTTTCCTACAAAACCTACACAAAAACACATCACATCTAACAAAACTAACCAAGTACTTGCATAATTTTCGATTTTAAGCATCGAAAGTGCCATGAAACCCTGAAACATCAACACCCTGAGTTAGAATGTTTGCATGTCCTAAGGAAAATAACACATAACAAAGACACTATGATGTTTAATTAAGAGAAACCTAAGGCACCTATGACAGTCAACTCAATTTCAACTCAAAAAACTTTTACCCCTCCTATTTCCAACTTTTGAAAACCACTACATGGATACATGTAGCAAATAGTATAATACCCTATCTCCAAATTTTGAAAACTACAACATGGATAGATGTAGCATAATAGTATGACTCAAAGGTATCAAGTAATGACATTACATTAGCAACAAATAACCAAACAATATGCAATTTATACTACGTGAATAGATAAGTAGTTTGCAGAGCAATCCTTGTATCCTCGTAGAAAAAAAGTCCCAACTCTCACAGTATCATCATGCATGTCAATGCAAAGGACTATATCAAGACAATCACACTCACAAAAGAAGTTCCAATCAATGGGCATGTAATACCATAGGTTCGCCCTTACATTCTATACCTTAGTTTTTTGAACAGTTGGACTAGGATCACTATAGGACTTTACTCAGCTTATAATGTAGGCTTGGGGGCAGGTATGGTATATTTGGGATATAGTAACTACCCGCCTTGACACTACACTTACAATTTGGCTCCAATTCTCAACAATTCCATTTTTATTTCTCATTTTTTCTCCTTTATTGGTTTTTTGAACTGGGTGTGGTTGTCTCCTTTCTTTTTATTTATTCATTTTTTCTCTTTTTTTTTCTACCGTACACAACCTTACTTTCTTATCATTCTATTTTACACCCTTCTGCATACCCATCTTTAAATACACACCCTATGATAGCCACCCTCAACTTAGATGATTGTCTTGAGTTGAGGTGCACAATGTCTACGGAGGGACCAGGGCTAAAATGGGTTTATTGTAATCAATTGGGAAGGTGAAAAGGTGAAAACAAGAAAATAGGTCAATGTAGGGTTAAATCAGGGATCAAGGGATACCTTTTCACATTTGGATGGCTATGTAGGCTAAGAGTGGACTAAGTAAAAAACAATCTATGATTATGTCCTAACCAACTATCTTACAATATAGGAAAGGCTAACTAGGCATCTTCTGGATTAAATGCACACAGAGAACTAGGTAAGTACATCACACAGACATGGTACAAGGTTATATCACCAGCTACTACCTATCCAGTTCATGCAATGCTAAGCTTTGATTAGATTATACCTAATATTAATGCCATAAAAAGATTCACATAATGGTCACACATACATTTACATCACACAATTCACTGAATTAAATTTTTAGGAGGGATATCATTATCATTTTTTCAAACACTTAAAAAACATAAATCAAAATAATTAGAACATGTCAACTACACTTAGGTTCCTTATATTTCTCCTAATTAATCATAAGCAAAATAAAAAATAAAATAATATAATACAACCTAATTATGCTGTCTCTACTAGAAACATACTTTGAGAAAAAGAGACACGACAACAACAATCCCAAGAGGACATCTAGACCCACAAATAGCCCCACCCCCATTGAATAGGCATGTATTGTCCCTAATGCATTAGGTAACCACAAAGTAAGAGAGTTAGTGACATACCCATGACACCTTAGGTGCATAGATCTGACATTAATTACACTAACATAAATTATCATAAATTTAGAAATAATATGATACCTTGGGTTGCCTCCCAAGCAGCGACTGATTTAACTCTGCTACACGACGTGGGTATATTGATTACTCAGAGTTCATCTAGGTAACCATAGGATTGTCTTCCATGGTCATCAATATAGTTTATTACCAAAACCAATCTCATGCCAGTTGGCTGCTTCATAGTTCTATGAACATTGAACGTGACTTTTGTATTACTCAGCCTGAACTTAAGCTCAGCTCTTTTCATATCCACCAATACTCTACTCGTTGCTAAAAATAGTCTCCCTAGAATTATGGGCATCTCAAAATCAACCTCATAATTTATGACAACAAAATCGGCCAAAAATATGAAGTTGTCCACCTTTACCAAAACATCAAATGATATGCCTATGGGCTTTTTCACTATACGATATACCATCAATAACTGCATCATCACTGGTTTAGGAGGTTTCAAGCCTAATTGCTTGAATACTGCCAGAAATATCAAGTTAATGCTTGCACCCAAGTCACACAAAGCCTTGGAAAATCTAGATGTCCCAATAGTACAAGTAATAGTGAAAGCTCCAGGATCACTTTTCTTTTGCACAAGGGATCGAGATGTAATTATACTGTAATTATGCAAACCACCAACAACCTCATAACTGATATTTCTTTTCTTTATAACCTAGTCCTTCACAAATTTAGCATAGCCAGGCATCTGCTCAAGGGCTTTAAGATGATGGATGTTCACACTCAATTCATTCAGCATAGCAATAAGCTTTTTATACTTCCTTTCTTCTTTTTTCTATTTCAATCTTTAAGGAAAAGGTGGGGGATTTTGTGTAATAGACTTCAAGACTGGGCTGACCTCTTTACATTTACCTTTATCCTTCTCAGCTCATTTTTATACCCGCATCAATTTCTATGACATCTCACCGTTAGATACTAACTTTTTTATTTATTCTTCGAGTGCATCATCAATATCAACAATATCATTCCTTACCTTATTAACTACATGCATAGGTGGGTCAATAGTAGCCTTACCAATCTGAGTAGTGATGGATAGGTAGTGATTGTCGTTCTTTAGATTTTAAATAGTGTTGATTGAAAGAGTGATCAATTGATGCCGATTCAAAGTAACCGACATTTGAACAAACTACTGCTCAAGATGCTTAATTGCTATAGCATGCAGTTTGACTTTCTAGCTTTGTCTCAATATATCTACCTTAATCTCCTTAACAAAACTCTCTTAGATCTCTTGAACCTTCACCAACTTAGCTAGCAATGCTTTCAGCCTAGAATCAGCATCACGGTTCCTTAGTGGAACATATACACCACTATTCTCCGTATAATCATCCTTCTTTTGCCAATCACCATCTTGCTCTCTGATCCTATCCATATAACTGTCCTGATAATAGTTCTGACCTTGATTATCTTACTTTGAGTTCCAAGTTACTTGACCAGACCCTTAGTCCTTCCCTTAGAAATATTCCATCTCTCTATCCAGGTACTTCACTTTCTTCTCAATGTTAGACTCAGACTTCCTAGAAGATTTACTTTGTATGCCCACAATATTCACTTTGTTTGCTTCGATGGTTGCAAACTTCTTGGTAAGCACCCCAACCTTATTCCTAAAATGTGCTACCTCTTGAGCCACTGTATCATCTGGGGTTCTCTTCTCACTAGAAGCACCAATAAAATAAGTACTAACTCCTTTTTCTACCTCCCAAGTATGCCATCCTCTGTTGGTTTTAGAGACTTGATATAGGATTTCTTAGCTATCTCCTAACAAAGACTCATTAAAGTCACATATGTAATACTATTAGCAATAGTCGTAGTGTTTGCATTCAAGGATTTATAGAATATCTCAAGCAAATTTCTCTCTGAAATCCTGTGATTAGTCATATTTACCAACTTCTTCTTGAACCTTAACCTAGCCTTGTACAATGCCTCAAAATTCAACTATATGAAATTTATATCTCATCTTTCAATTCCATCATTTTACAAGGCATGAAAAAAATCAAGAACTACGTCCTCAACTCATTCCAAGTGGTGATGGACCCACGTGGTAATTCTCCTAACCACAACATCGCTTCATCTATAAGAGAGAATGGGAACAACTTGAGTCTCAAAGCTTTCTGACTCACCCCAGTAGATTATAGAATGTGTAAATCCCATGAAATTCCTAATGTGCATGTTTGCATCATCAGCCGGTAAACTAGCAAATACACCTTTCAAATTGATCAACTAAATCATTGCACTCGTAATGTCAATATTCATTCCTTAGGGAAGCTTAGTAGGAATGATGGCTCCTGAATCAATTGGTTCACCATATCCCAAATTTTCTTTTAGATCATCATAAATTGGTAAGTACTGATAAGCGGGGATGGGGGGGGGGGGGGCGGTTACTGAACTCTTTTACTTCTTGCTCTTTTGCATTTGAGTACTGCTCGATGCTTTTTCTCCTGTATTACTTTTTCCTTTTGAGTAGCACACAAGGCATTGGCTAAGATCGTATTCTCTTAAGCTAATTACCAAGTAGTAGTATGTGCGACTATCTCATGAACACCATATAGAGGTAGTGGATTCAAGGCATTAGGGTCATCTTGAACCTCCTTGTGAAGAGATTTGTGCTCATGCTCTGACATCCTACAATTATATTATAGGGTCCGTTCAAGCTCTGAATCAAGTGGGATTAAGGGATTGCCTTGACTTTAAGTACTAGGCATACATCGATGTGCACCTTAGGAATAACAGAATATTAGAAACCAATAACCTCAACAGACTCAATCAATAAATCAATTACCATATTCCCCAAAAATGGTGTCAAAATTTGATGTCACCCAAATTATACCTCCAAGAAAGTATAATGCGATTGCTGTCAAATATAAAACCCAACAAAGGTTGGGGTCGAACCCATAGGGAATAGGATGAATCTCTATCAAGAACTTGCTGATATAGCCAGAAAGTATAGAAAATACATGGAAGATTTTGTAAAAATTAGTAGTAGTAACAATGCTTGAACACTTTAGGTTAAAATCAATATGTGATGATCACTAGGATCATGTTACCCCTGACTTCCGAACTCCACAAACTTATCATGCTCGTCAGACTCTTTCAGTGCCTTGCATGTATAATCTAACAAGTTATGTATCACCAATTATCTCTAAACACCTTTTGGTGAATTTTACTCGTCTTCTTTCGGTCTTAGAGTGTTGAATTACGAACCCTTGTCCTAGATCCCCGATTAGCTATCCCCTCTCAATCTTATGTTAATTAGATAAAGGTTGGTAGCTTTAAATTACTATTGTGATCTTTATTTCCTAATATCAACCTCTCTCTCGAGTTAGTATAGAATATAAGCGAGATCTTAGAATTTTCGGTCACTAAGAAAGTAATCAATACTAAGGAAACCATAATACATGCACAAAGATCGATCAAGAAAGACTTTGCACTTTCTCTACTTCATTATTCCATTAGGGTTCCCACAACCCTAGTTAAGAGGTTTATCCACTCATGTTTTCAAGAACACCCATAGAATTCCTAATTGAAAGCATATGAATAATCTCACAATGAATTAAGAATGAAAAGCCAAAATCTCAAATTAATATCATACCTTAAAGGTCAAGGACAAGAATTCCAAGATCAAAAGTGTATCTCAGAATCAAAACTATGCAATAAATATCTAGTGCGTATACTAATAAAAAAACATCAATGGGGTCTTTAGAGGATACATTAGAAATTCTAAACATCCTAACCAAAATTAAATAGGAAAACTAAGTTGGCACCTACCTATGACCCTAGTTACGGGCCGTTGGTACTACCTACGCACCCTAGGTGGGTTTATAGTCAGTCTTCAGATACCTACTTATGTGGGGTACCTATGGGGGTCATAGGTACCACCAAAGTCTCGTAAGTGGGCCATCATAGGTCAGACCAAATTTCAATCCTTCTGAACCTTCTTATGCTACTTACCACCCAACCTACGGGGGGCATAAGCACTATTTATGCCCTGTAGGTAGGTCTATAAGTAGCCTTCTAGTTATAATTCATTAATTTTTTCTTCTTTTCTGCCCCAAAGCCTATTTTCCTGCTAAATCAACATTAAAACACATCACATCTAACAAAAATGACCCAAGTACTTGCATAATTTTTTATTGTAAGCATCAAAAGTGCCATGAAACCATGGCACATCAAGTACCATCCTTTTGAGCACAAATAAGACTAGAGCACCCCACAGGGAAACACTAGATCTAATGAACCCCTTATACTAGATATCCCTAAGCCGTTCCGTTTAACTCCTTAAGTCTTACTAGATCCATCTGGACGGAGAAATGAAGATTGGATGGATATTCGGGGGAAGATCAATCCTTAATTGAATTTCTCTATCAAGAGGTACTCCAGGTAGTTCCTCTAGGAAAACTTTAGGAAACTCATTAACTATATGAATTAACTGGAGAGTTGGGGTCTCAGACTTAGTATCTTTAACCCAAACCAGGTAATAGATACACCCTCTAGAGATTAGATTTTTGGCTATAAGTTAGGAGATGAAAACCTTTATGAGTTATAGAACTACCCCCTCACTCAAGGACTGACCCATTGGGAAACTAAAAGTTCACCACTCGGGTGTGACAATTAACTAAGGCTTAACATTAATGAATCCAATCTATGACAATAATAACATCAAAATCTATCACCTCTAGTTCTACTAAATCTGCTAAAGTAACCCTATGGTGGACTGTAATAGGAAATTTTCTATATATTGCCTAACAAAAACTGTTTCACCGATGGGAGTGAAAATTGAAAAAGATTTAGAGAGACTCTCGAGACTTAGACCAAAGTTCACAGTAATAAGTGGGGTTACAAAGAAGTGATTTGACCCACCATCTAACAATTCATAAACATCAAGGTGCAAAACAAAAAATATACCAGTGACTACATCTGGAGAGCTTGCCTTTTCTTTGTGGGAAGTTGGAGCATAAAACTAGTTCTGACACTGACCGCCACCAGTATTAGATGATACTCCTTGTTGTAGGTCTGGGCGTCCTAACTGATCTACTGAAGTGATGGAATGAGCATGAGGTTAAGTATCTTTATTTCCATTCTTAGTCAAAGGGCATTCTGTCATGACCCAAACCCGAGCCTGTCCATGATGGGTGGCATCACAAGTGCATTGTGGGCTAGATATAACCTCCTTAGCCTTAATTTAAGAGAACAATAATAAGATTAATAGACAATGAAACCCAACCAAGATATCAAAAGTAAATAGATAAGTAAAGAGAAAGTTTGTAAGCCAAAACATAACTACCATAACATCCCACAAAAGCCTCTAATCCAATAATACCAACTAATTTGGGATATGCCCCTGACTATGACAAAAGAAACAAAAATTACTAGAAATATAAGGGAAATAAAGGAAAAGACCGGGCTTTCTGAAGAATGAAGGCTCACCACTTCATAGTTGATCAACAGGATAACTAGACTACCTAACGCTTCACAGGATCACCAGAAAGGCCCTCAGACCCTACATCATGAAATGATGTACCATCCAAGGAGGGTCAGTACGACGAGTACTGGTATGAGACCCAAATAAGGGATAAAATAATGTATTTATCAAAAATCCAGTCAACTACCACATGCACATCAATTATGAATATACATATATATAGGATGCCGGGATAGGGACAAGGGACATGAAATATGATACTATAAAACATTAACCTAAATTATATAGCTCGTACCAACTTTTTAGGCATCCACGAGCTATATGGATCCGGCTTCCCTTGTCGGAAGGGCCCCAGTCAATGTTAGCTTCATTTATCGAGGAATAGATAATGACACCAAGGCGATAGATGTAAAAAATATATTGTGTATCTAGACACAATGGTCATATAGACCCCCAACATTGGCAAACATGGTTTCCAACGTTAATCCCCTGGGGACTACACCTTCTCGGTGAGCTACACAATTTTCTTTATGCCCAAATTAAAATAATTTGCACATAAACCAACCATTAACCATGGAGTCTATTTATTTAGGCATTTCTAACCTGGTATCATCATACCAATTTGCTTGGAATCTAGTCCATTTATGCCAAACCAATTCATTTAACCACATTAACTCCAATTATCATTTAAAAATCCAAACCATAGCCACCAAGGGCATCCAAAACCTTTTTCATCTATTAACCATTTAATGTAATGCAATGTTTTTAAAATATAAGTTAAATTATGCAAAAATTCATATTCAAAACCAAGATTATAAAGTGGGTTGAGGTGAATATTATTACCATTCCAAATTTCATCCATACTGTGAAAACCAAAGTCACCATTATAACCATGCTTGAAATTCAGTTCCAAAATCCATCAATTAGAGCATGAATAATCCATTTTAAAAATGAAAAGTACAAAGCAAGTGTTAGTAAGCAAAAACCCTCAACCCTAGTTCAAACCCATTATTTAAAACATGTGAATATTGAATAAATTTATGCAGTAATATAAAATACAAGTTAGGGAGTGTATAACATGCTTGAAAATTACAAGAAATTGAGGTGGGTTTAAAGCCCAGAAAATGGAAATCCTTAAGAAAACCTTGAGTTTCTTGACTCGGGGAATTTTAGAGGAGAAGGGAAAATCTATAGTTGATAACTGATGGTTATGGGGAATAAAGGAACTTTATGTTATTTTATGGGTCAAAGGACCAAAAAGCCCTTTTTCCCAGTGAAAAAAATGAAACTGTATGAAAATTACATAGCAGCATGGCACACCTCTATTTCGGTGCTTAGATAGTGTGCCATGCTCTTATCGTGGAGGTTAAGTGGCGTGGACCGCCACTATCACGGAACTCACTACCTCAAGGACCCAAAATGACCTCGTACCCTTTTAAAAAATACCGAAACTTACCCCACACACTCCTTTAACACCCCTTATTATGATTTAATTCAAAAATTAGCATTACACACGTGGAGGGTCAAAAACAAAATAATCAAAATTTCACAGGGTCTTACATTATCCTCTCTCTTTGGATCATTCATCACCAAATGAGAAGTTAGGACATTTTCAGCACGATAATAGAAAGTATACAACGAGATTCACAAACAAATTTGTTATACGATAAGAGTGGAATAAAACTCATACCTTAAGCACTTTCATCCAATATTGGAAACATGAATGGGTACTTGGCTTTCATATCTTCTTCTGACTCCTATTTAGCCTCTTCTACTTTTTGATTTCTCCAAAGAACCTTCACCGACGCCAAATCCTTAGTTCTCTACCTATGAACTTTCTATCCAATTTTCAATCGGGACTTCCTCATAGGTCAACAAATCCTTAACGCCAACACCCCTAATGGGTATAATAAAAGAAGGGACACCCATATACTTCTTAATCATAGACACACGGAAAATGGGATGAATCGAGGCCAAACTCGCTGGTAAGTTTAATTCATTAGAGACTTTCCTAATTCTCCTTACAATTGGATAGACCAATATAACGTGGACTGAGCTTCCCTTTCTTCCCTAATATTATGAATATTTAATAGGACAAACCTTCAAGAATTCCCAATCTCCAACTTCAAATTCCAACTCCCCTCGCCTAATATCCGCATAAGACATCTGGTGACTTTGAGCAATCTTAAGTTTTTCTTGAATTACATTTACCTTTTCCATTGGTTGGTGAATCAAATTAGGGACAAACAACCAAGAAACACCTACCTCAAACTATCCAATAGGATACCTGCACCTTCTACTATAAAGGACCTCAAAAGGGGCCATTGGGATACTAGAAAGATAACTGTTGTTGTAAGCAAATTTAATAAAAGAAAAATGGTCAACCCAACTAACTTTAAAGTCAATCACACAGGCCCTTAGCATATCTTCTAAAGTTTGAATAATTAGTTCCACCTGTCCATCCGTTTGAGGGTAGAAAGTGGTTCTAAGGATCACCAGAGTACCCAAACCTTTTTGAAAAGAACACCAAAAATGAGAAAAGAACTATGTACCTTGGTAAGAAATAATGGACACCGGCGCCCCATGGATCTTAACTACCTCCTAAATGAACGGCTGGGTATAATCCTTCCCCGAGTAATTAGTCCTCATACGCAATAAGTGAGCAGACTTGGTCATTATATCTAGATGACCCAAATAGAATCATAGTGACTTTGAAACCGTGGAAGACTAGTAATGAAATCCATATTAATCATCTCCCACTTCGATATAGAAAAAACTATCTATTGGGACATGCCACCCGGCCTCAAATGTTCCACCTTGACATGCTGACAAACCATACACTTAGCAACAAAATTTGCCACATCCTATTTTCCCCGTTTTCTATTTGAAGGGTTGGAAAATATTTGGTTTCGACTTTTAAAACTATTTCAAAACTTTACAGAGCATTTTGAAATAATTTAATAAATTATAGAGTTGCCACTTGTTTTTTGACAAAATATCAAGAAAAACTAAAAATATTACTTAAAAGATTCAAAACAGAAAAAATCTTGTAAGTTTAGAAATTCTGAGTAAGTGGTTCCTATTAATACTCTTGGAAGTTTGTTAAGGCACCAAGAGTATTAACTTGCGGTTATTTGAACTATTTGAAAATAATATTTTTGATTAACTTTAAAAAGGAAAATTGGTTTTTGAAAAAAAATGAAGGAAAAAATTGTCTTTAGATTTGTGCAAAACAAATTTAATGACTTAGCAGGAATTTTTAACTAAGTCAAAGAAAACTAAGAACAATCAGCATATAAAAGGGAAAGGGGGAGACTAAATGACTTAAGCCATTAGACCCAAATCCATAAATCATGTTCTAAGATAATTTGGGCTTTTAGCCCATCTTCACCTGTCCTAATCTAAACTTTGGGCTTTTGGCACATAACCTGTCCTAAGCTAGTTTTCGGACCTTCAAGGCCCAAAATCTGTTTCACCTATATTAAATTACAATTTTGGCTTCGAGGCCCAAATTAATGAATAAATAAATGACTAATTAAATAAATAAAAATAAGACAATAATAAAAATCGAGACTTTTCAAGTTTCTTATTAACCTCATCAATAACGTTTCACCCATTTTCCTTCTTCTTTCATCTTCTTGCACCCGCATGCCATATAATCAACTTTGGATTTAAAACTTCGAATGTGACTTAGAGAGATGGCCCTCATTGTCCCATTATAAAATGCAAAAGGAAAGGAGTCCATTTGGACTCCAAAACAGATCAAGCAAAGGAAAGGATAAAAGAAAAAGAATTAATATGTGTTCGAGAATTCTACGCTTAATAGATAAATGATGAGATGGAAAAATAGAATCCTCAAGCATAAAGAAATAGTAAGCTATGATATCAAAGCAAGATAAATTATCCAATGAAAAGAAAATTAACCCATCTCCTAAACAATCTCACAAAAAATTGAATCTAGCACAATATAATTAACTAGCCCTTGAAAAAAAAGACATGAATCCACAAGCATAGTTGCATAAAATTTGGAGAAATAGATTAACACATATTTTCTCCAAATACTATGATAAGATAAAGTCTAAGGCATGTTTTCATTAAGAAAGGAAAAGGAGAATGAGCAAGCGATGAGGAAATCTTTCATAGCACCTCAAATATGAAATACAAGACATACTAATGCAACAACATTTTTTAATACAAAGTGGATAAATAAACATATCTATAACTTAGAAGAAAAAAATCACTATATCATGTGAATAACAATGAGACGTCTAAATGAATAAAACCACTTTAAAAAGTAAACCAATAAGCGAAGTGAAGCAAATAGCATAAATTAAGCAAACTTGAGAAATGATTTTCAAAGACAAGATAGGAGAAATAATAAAAGATTAATTCTAAGAAAAAGTATCTATTTATGCTAACTCCTATTTTAGTTCTACACCATTTCAACAAAACCTATAACCCTAACAACTTTTCAATCTAAACAATAGAAAATCAAAGATAATTTTGACCATGAAAATGAGTAACTCACTACTTCAAATTGAGAAACAATTTCACAGACTCTTAACAATAGTAACCATTCCTTTTCGCCATAAAGGAAACAACTTTACATACTAAAAGCAAACACATCCACCAATAATGAATTTAAACAAAGCATGAGCATGCATTTTAACTAAAGATCAAAACTTTACCCATAATAATCTAAGGATAAAGCCAAAAGACGAAACAATCAATATTAACTAATCTTTTTAACGTAAAGGAAATAACTTTATATGCTAAAAACAAACATATCCACCAACAATGAATTGAAACAAAGCATGAGTATATATTTTAAGCAAAGATCAAAACTTTATCCATAATAATCAAAGAACAAAGCTAAAAGGCGAATTAATCAATATTAACTATTCTTTTCAAACATAAAGGAAACAACTTTACATGCTAAAAACAAACATATACGCCAACAATGAATTTAAACAAAGCACGAGTACATATTTTAAGCAAAGATCAAAATTTTATCCATAATAATCAAAGAATAAAGCCAAAAGGCAAAACAATCAATATTAACTATTCTTTTCAAACATAAAGAAAATAACTTTACATGCTAAATACAAAAACATATGCCAACATTGAATTTAAACAAAGCATGAGTACATATTTCAAGCAAAGATAAAAACTTTATTCATAATAATCAATGAATAAAGCCAAAAAAAATGTTCAACTATTTGTAGCCCATTTTTTATACCATAACTATGAAAATAGCGATAATATCGATACTGCAATGTCCTATGGCCTTCAAGGCCGTCTACAATAAATAATCCCAGCAAAAAAATTATAATTACGAACTACGAAGAAGAAAAAGATGAAGAAGAAAATGATAATAAAACTAAAAAATGTAAAAGGTGTGTTTACCTTTTTTGGGGGCAGCAAAACGAAACTACAAGCTTTCTTCGGAGTCTTGATCACCACCGAAAAGCTTTCAATTCGAGAATTTCAATTCGCCCATGAATTTCATGAAAAAGAAAATCTTTTACTAAAATAAAAAAACTCTTCTTTGCTTCAAGCTTTTTTTTTCAACCTTCAGACTTGGTCTTTCTACCAAAATAATGGTAGTATTTATATGAAAGCATGGGGATTCAATTCTTTTCACGCACCAATGTGGGAGAAAGAATTTAGAGGTTTTTTTAAAATTTTAAAATTAAAGATAAGGTAAGGTGGAAGATAAGGTGGGGAGAAATTGTAAAATGTAGTACAATTTTTGAATTTCAAAATTGGAAAAAGGACACGGTTGAAGAAAAAATATACAATTGAGTACAATTTTTGAATTTTAAAATTGAAAAAAGGACAGGGTTGAGGGAGAATTGTACAATTGAGTACAATTTTTGAATTTCAAAATTTCAATTTTGGGTTTTGAATTTGATTTTGGTGGTGGGTAGAAATTATGAGAGTTTTTTGGGAATTTAGAGTTATTTAAATTATAACCCCAATTGGAATTTAAAATTTAGCTAAATTTATTTAATTTTGACCAAATTGAAAATCAATTGGTCGATTGCATTGCAATTATGACAAATTTTATTTCAATTATAGTCAAATCTAATTAACTGGCTAAATTAAATTTAAATTCAATACAAATTAATACTTCCTTTAATCCTGAGCTTCTTGATTTAATAAAATCAAATAAATATTTCTCCAAATAAATTAATTTGAGAACAAATTTTATTTAAATCAAGACTTTATTCTTTTAGATTAATTTTCAAGCTTAATTAGTAAAAGTTCAATTTTGATAAAAATATTCATTTAAGTAACAAAGTTTATACAATTTCGCATTTGTAAATACGAAAACGTATAATCGTCAATTAAATGACAAAATTAACCCAAATAAATATTTTAAAGCGTATTTATTTAGATGAAATAAATATTTTAATTTTATTAAAAATTGAAGAAACCAAGGGTTAAATTTAGTCGTGGAGGACAAAAATTAGGTGTCAACAACTGCCCCTCCCTTTGGGTAGGGTGGATGCAAGTTACCCTGAGCAAAGAGAGTTTGACATTTTTATTTTTTGTCTAACCACAAATTCTTTTATGAAAGAGATTGATTCTCGCATGAGTTTCAAGGAGTTATGGTTGGACCCCGGTATTGGGTTTCCTACATATCTTAGGTTGCATGAGAATGCAAGCCACTTGTAGTTCATAAAACTTGATTCTGAAGCACGATTTTCAAAGAATTCACAAGCTATCTCGGTTTTTGAGTTTTTGATGAAATTGAAAAGCTGGGAATAAAGGAATTTGGGGAGAGGTTGGAATGTAGTCGAGTTCTCAACATAGATCCCAGACTATATATCCTCGAGACTCAGAGAATTAGACTGCTTGTAGTTTGACTCGATTGGTAGAAAAGATAGTTTTTTATTTTAAACAATCTTTGGCTTGAAATGAATGACAGGTCGTTCGAGTTATGAAAAAGAGGCTTGTACCCTCTTAACCATGAATGTGGGATCTTTCACATCCATAGGCAAGAATTTATCAGGATATAATTTCAACAGCTCTACGTATCCTATCACTCGATTGAAGAAAAGGGAAAGTTACCCTCGGTATGAGTGTAGAAATATTCCAAAGGTGAAGCTAAAACCAGAATATCCAAAAGTACCCACATGCCTTTTAATAGGGGTGTGGTTCGAGGGTGGTGACAATCATCCATTAACTCTCGTCCAAAGAGTTTGACGTTCCTCTTTAGACTACGTCCCATTTTGCTGTTAAGAAAAAGTTTCAAGTTGTACTGCATCCTTTTTTGAGTCATCCATAACTGTGCTTTTGAATTGAGAATTTCATCCTTTTGGATGCTCCAAAAAATATCTCAAAAAAATGATTAGTCATAAATATAGCATTACACTAACATAACTTGGTGCAAACCTATTTGAACATGCTGTGCTGAGATAGTTTATGAACTAATTCGCATAACCTGTTCTAAAATATTATGCCACTTTGAATGGGGTGACAACCCAACATGTACTAGTAAAAATGGAATATTTATCTTAAATGTAACATGCCACTTTGAAAGCAGTGACGGTCCAACGTGTCTCATTAAAGGGCGGACGACCCAATTTAAATATAACGCGCCACTTTGAACGGAGTGACGGCCTAACGTGTCATATTGAAGGGCAGATGGCACAATTTAAATGTAACATGCCACTTTGAATGGAGTGATGGTCCAACATGTCTCATTGAAGGGTGGACGACCCAATTTAGACGTAACATACCACTTTAAATGTAGTGACGATCCAACATATCTCATTGAAGGCCAGATGACCCATTTTAGATGTAACATGCCACTTTGAATGGAGTGATAATCCAACGTGTCTCATTGAAGGGCGGACGACCCAATTTAAATGTAACATTCCACTTTGAATGGAGTGATGGTCCAACGTGTCTCATTAAAGGGTGGATGACCCAATTTAAATGTAACATGCCACTTTGAATGGAGTGATGGTCCAACTTGTCTCATCGAAGGGCGGACGATCCAATTTAAATGTAACAAGCCACTTTGAATGGAATAACGGTTCAACGTGTCTTATTGAAGGGCGGACGACCCAATTTAAATATAACATGCCACTTTGAATGGAGTGACGGTCCAATGTATCTCATTGAAGGGCAAATGACCCAATTTAAATATAACATGCCACTCTTAATGGAGTGACAATCCAATGTGTCTATTAATCACTTGCACTAAACTTATTAGTATCAAATACAATATAAGAGCAATCGTACATACCTTGATTTAGTCTACCACACTGATGGAGGTAAAAATTCATAATGTAGTAATATATTATGTTGAAGGAGATGCCAATCCATATAATAACGTGTCATTCTAAAGAAAGTGACCATCTAATAACATAATAACATGTCATTCTGAAGGAGGTGACATTTCGTAACATGATAGCATGTTAGACTGAAAGAGGTGACAATCCATATAATAATATGTCACTCTGAAAGAGGTGACGGTCCATAATATATGTCACTCTGAAGGAGGTAACGGTGCTTAACATAATAACATGTCACTCTAAATGAGGTGGTGGTCCATAACATAATAATATGTCACTCTAAAAGAGGTGACGGTCCATAACATGATAATATGTCACTCTGAAGAGGTGATGGTCCATAACATAATAACATGTTACTCTGAAGGAGGTGACGATCCACAACATAATAACATGTCTCTCTGAAAGAGGTAATGGTCCATAAATTAATGAAGTGTCACTCTGAAAGAGGTGACGATCCATAATAATATATCACGTGAAGAAGGTGACAATCCATAACATCATAACGTGTCACTTTGAGGAGGTGATGGTCAATAATAATATGTCACACGGAAAAAGGTGACAATCCATACATAATAACATGCTGTCTTAAATAAAGAGATGATCTGATACACCCTCTTAACGGATGAAAATCCAAATATAATAAGATATGTCCTTTTGAAAGGGTGGATGACCCAAATATAATAAGACATGCCACCTCGAATGGGATGACAATCCAATAAGTTTCTTGGAGGGAAAGAAACCCTAATATATAATAAAAATATAAGTTGATTTATTGAACTTCATCCTTTGAATAAAAAATTCTCAGAAGGACTTGTGCACTTCCTTAGCTTTTGTATTGTATCCTCTAACTTTGAGATGATTGGTTTGTGTTAGTTCTTAGAGATGGCCTTGCATAAAACACCTGCATGACTCAAACAACACTCATTAATAACATAATAATTTATTGCGACTAAGTTAAAAGTGCAACAGAAGATAAAGTCATTTGACTCATGGTGATTTGGAGATAGTTTTTTGAGTGATATCCCTATATCTTAATAGTTTTGCACGGTCATTTCCCTATAAAATTAGAGAAAGAGTTAGAGATCATACTAAATTAATAGAAACATAAATCAAGAGAAACAAGGAGAAAATAAGTTGTCTGGATTATTATGTCAAGGCCATAGTGGATCTGGTAATGCTCTTTATCAAGCTTACCATTGTTAACGTTATGACTTCATTATTCCTGCATCCAAAGAAATTCCTTAGTTTTGAGAGGCTGACTATGTTGGTTTTTTCTTTCTCTCCTGATGCTCCTTGTTGATCATCAATTTGCAGGGTTGAAGTGTAGTCTTTGTGAAATTTTTGAGGATCTCCCTAAAAAATTCTGCCTTGTTTAGAAACTCTCGAACTTTTTTGTAACTTATGACATCATTTGGTATGGAATTTTTGAAATCTTCTCAAAAATTCTGCCCCAGTCTAGCATGCAAAATACTTGAGTCCTTTCTGGTGTAGCATAACTTGAAATTTTAGAACTTCTCAAAATGATGCACTGATTTAGCTTCAGCAACATCTGATGTTTAACTTTGTAGAAAATGTCAAGTTCTTGTGAAATTTTTGAGACCTCAAAAATTTCTTCCCCAATTATATGCTTCAATGTCATCTCCACGTAACTTGAAAAATATCCTCTTAAATAAAATCTTATGGAGAATATGATCGAGTTAGTGTGGTGCTCACATATTCCATTGAGGTAGAAATCATACCAAATATAGTTTCACCATAAGATGAAACATAAATTTTCAAAGGGATTGACCGAAGCCGACGTAGGATGACTACATATTCCATTCATGGAAATTCAGGTCAAACGTAGTTCGTACCATAAGATGAAAAAACAAACTTTCTAAAGGGTTAACTGAAGCCGACATAGGCCGCCTACGTATTCCATTCTTGGAAATTTAGGTCAAACGTAGTTCACACCATAAGATGAAAAAATAAACTTTCTAAAGGATTGACCGAAGCCGACATAGGACGCCTACATATTCCATTCTTGAAAATTCAGGTCAAACATAGTTCACACAAAGAAATCTAATCTTGCGATTACAAGAAAATAACGACAAGAAAGTATGATTACAAGAAAAGAAAATAATATCTTCAAAATACAAGATAGAAGGACACCGAAAGTGCGCCTTTGAGAAAACTTGATTCTTTTTCCAACTGATGGCACAAATGATTACTTTGCTTTTACTTTTTGCGAAGTGAGCAAGTCTTTTTCCCATCATAAATCAATCTCACTTTAAAAAGAAAGAAAAACACTCAAAAGGTAGAAATGTTAGTTCATGAATTGTAATAATTGACCAATGTAATATATGAGACAAATAAAGAAAATATAGATAAAATAAAATAGTGAAATACTTTAGTACATAAATAGTTTTTAACGCGTCCTAGCATATATGGTACCTTTCAATCCAAAGGTTAACCTAACGTTTGAAGGATATGTATGTCATTTTTAAGATGTTCCATTGCCCCCAAAACATCATACAAACTTCATTAATAAATTAAATGGGGATAAAAAATGGGGAAAAAAGAAATACATCGACCACACAGGGGGGAAAATCTAAACTAAGCCTCTTTGGAAGCTCTTCAATCTTTGAACTTCTTGAAACGTCTGGATATCCTTTCGATAAAGACCTTCTTTTGATTAAACCAAACTATCTAAATAAATCCCTTAAACCCAAGGGACAATGGTTTGTACAATTCAACATTATATCCTTCAATTTAACATATAAAGAAAGATCATCTGTTATGACTCGTGGTCAAATAGATGTAAGGCAGGTTTTCTAATGGGCCTAATACCTCCTCAGGTATTGGGTTGGGTCATCCTAGGCTCATGCCTAAAATATGATTTTGATATAACTCTATCCAGGGTGTCTAGAGTGGGTTTGGACAAAGGTTCCCAAACGGATAACTTGAGTATGGAAATATGAACATTCTCTGACCGCCTAACGTGCCGGTAAACCATCGTATTTCCAACACTTGACTTGGAGTTGATCAACAGGGGTCGAGACATTCATAAAATCCCAAAATAGTTTAATGATCATTATGCGGGATTATGCCATGAAATAAAATAGTTAAATTTGACAGAATTTAAACATATAAGAACATAAACAGTTAATAATTAGTCAAAGAAGCTAATTCAAATATTTGGTTAGAACCTAGTTAATGTTTCCTAATAGAGTCGCCATTTCTGTTTTGCCCCCTTTTTTATTCGAAGAGTTGGAAAACATTTGGTTTCGACTTTTTAAACTATTTCAAAACTTTAAAGAAAATTTCAAATAATTTAAGAAATTACAGAGTCGCCACTTGATTTTTGAGAAAGTATCAAGAAAAACTAAAAATATTACTTAAAAGATTCAAAACAAAAAAAATCTTCTAAGTTTAGAAATTCTGAGTATGTAGTTCCTATTAATACTCTTGGAAGGTTGTTAAGGCACCAAGAGTATCCGCTAAGTTGCGGTTATCCGAACTATTTGAAAATAACTTTATTGACTAACTTTAAAAAGGAAAATTAGTTTTTGAAAACAAAACGACTAAGGAAAAAATTTTCTTCAAGATTTGTGCAAAACAAATTTAACGACTTAGCGGAGATTTTTAACTAAGTCTAAGAAAACTAAGAACTATTAGCATATAAAAGGGAAAGGGGGAGATTAAATGACTTAAGCCATTAGGCCCAAATCCATAAATCCCATCCTAAGCTAATTTGGGCTTTTGACCCATCTTTACCTGTCCTAATCTAAACCTTGGGCTTTTGGCCCATAACCTGTCCTAATAAGCTAGTTTTTGAACCTTTGAGGCCCAAAATCTGCTTCATCTGTATTAAATTACACCTTTGGCTTCACGGCCCAAATTAATGAATAAATAAATGACTAAACGAATAAATAAAAATAAGACCATAATAAAAATTGAGACTTTTAAAGTCTCTTAGTATTCTCATCAATGGATTTTCACTCATTTTCCTTCTTTTTTTATATTCTTGCACCCGCACACCATATAATCGACTTTAGATTTAAAACTTTGAACTTGACTAGGAGAGATGAGCCTCATTGGCCTATTACAAAATGCAAGAGGAAAGAAGTTCATTTGGACTCCAAAACAGATTCATGCAAAGGAAAAGATAAAAGAAAAAGAATTAATATGTTTTTGAAAATTCTACACTTAATAGATAAATGATGAGATGGAAAAAAAAATATTCTTAGTCAAACGAAAAGAAAATTAACCCATCTCCTAAACAATCTTACAAAAAATTGAATCTAGCACAATATAATTAACTAGCCCTTGAAAAAAAGACATAAATCCACAAGCATAGTTGCTTAAAATTTGGACAAATAGATTAACACATATTTGCTCCAAATACTATGATATGATAAAGTCTAAAACATGTCTTCATTAAGCAAAGAAAATGAGAATAAGCAAGTGATGAGGAAATCTTTCATAGCACCTCAAATATGAAATACAAGACTTACTAATGCAACAATATATTTTAATACAAAGTGGATCAATCAACATATCTATAATTTAGAAGGGAAAAAAACCTCTATAGCATGTGAATAACAATGGGTCGTCTAGATGAATAAAACCACTTTAAGAAGTAAACCAATAAGCGAAGTGAAGCAAATAACATATATTAAGCATACTTGAGATATGATATTCTAAGACAAGATAGGAGAAATAGTAAAAGATTAATTCTAAGAAAAAGTTTCTAATTATTCAAACTCCTATTTTAGTTCTACACCATTTCAACAAAACCTATAACCCTAACAACTTTTCAATCTAAACAATAGAAAATCAAAGACAATTTTGACCACGAAAATGAGTAACTCACTACTTCAAATTGAGAAACAATTTCGCAGACCCTTAACAACAGCAACTATTCCTTTTCGACATAAAGGAAACAACTTTCCATATTAAAAGAAAATACAACCACCAATAACGAATTTAAACAAAGCATGAGCATGCATTTTAAGCAAAGATCAAAACTTTATCCATAATAATCAAAGAATAAAGCTGAAAGGCGAAGCAATCAGTATTAACTATTCTTTTCAACGTAAAGGAAACAACTTTACATGCTAAAAACAAACATATCCACCAACAATAAATTTAAACAAAGCATGAGTACATATTTTAAGCAAAGATCAAAACTTTATCCATAATAATCAGAGAATAAAGCCAAAAGGCAAAATAATCAATATTAACTATCCATTTCAAACATAAAGAAAACAACTTTACATGCTAAAAACAAACATATACGCCAACAATGAATTTAAACAAAGCATGACTACATATTTTAAGCAAAGATCAAAACTTCATCCATAATAATTAAAGAATAAAGTCAAAAGGCAAAACAATCAATATTAACTATTCTTTTCAAACATAAAGAAAACAACTTTACATCTAAAAAATAAATATATAAGCTAACAATGAATTTAAACAAAGTATGAGTACATAATTTAAATGAAGATAAAAACTTTATCCATAATAATAAAAAAATAAAGCAAAAAAAAACGTTCAAGTATTAGTAGCTCATTTTTATAGCATGAATATGAAAATAGCGATAATATCAATACTATAGCATCCTATGGTCTTCAAGGCTGTCTACAGAAAACAATCCCAACAAATAAAATTATAACTACTAACTACGAAGAAGAAAAAGATATAGAAGAAAACAATAATAAAACTAAAAAAGAAAAAAGGTGTGTTTACCTTTTTTGGGGCAGCAGAACAGAACTACAAGCTTTCTTTAGAATCTTGATCACCACTGGAAAGCATTCAAATTGAGAACTTCGATTAGCTCACGAATTTCATCGAAAAGGAAAATTTTTACTAAAATATAATAAAACTCTTCTTTGCTCAAAGTTTTTTTTTTTCAACCTTCAGACTTGGTCTTTATACCAAAATAATGGTATTTTTTATAGGAAAGGATGGAGATTCAATTGTTTTCATTCACCAATGTGGGAGAAGGAATTTAGAGGTATTTTTGGAATTTTAAAATTGAAGATAAGGTCAGGTGGAAGATAAGGCGGGGGAAAATTGTACAATGTAGTACAATTTTTGAATATCAAAATTAGAAAAAGAACAAGGTTGAGAGAGAATTGTACAATGTAGTACTATTTTTGAATTTTAAAATTTGAATTTGGAAAACGTAATAGGTTGAGGGGAATTGTACAATTGAGTACAATTTTTAAATTTCAAATTTGGAAAAAGGACAAGGTTGAGGGGGAATTGTATAATGTAGAACAATTTTTGAATTTCAAAATTTAAATTTTGGGGATTAGAATTTGATTTTGGTGGGAATTGGGTAGAAATTACGAGAGTTTGTTTTGGGAATTTAGGGTTATTTAAAATATTACATCAATTGGGATTTAAAATTTAGCTAAATTTATTTAATTTTGACCAAATTAAAAATCAATTGACCGATTGCATTGCAATTATGACTGATTTGATTTCAATCATGGCCAAATCTAATAGATTGACTAAATTAAATTGAAATTCAATAAGAATTAATACTTTCTTTAATCCTGAGCTTCTTGATTTAATAAAATCAAATAAATATTTCTCCAAATAAATTAATTTTGAGAACAAATTTTATTTAAATCAAGACTTTATTCTTTTAGATTAGTTTTCAATCTTAATCAATAAAAGTTCAATTTTGATAAAAATATTTATTTAAGTAACAAAATTTATACAATTTTGCATATGTAAATACAAAAATGTATAATCATCAATTAAATGAAAAAACTAACCCAAATAAATATTTTAGAGCGCATTTATCCGGATGAAATCAATATTTCAATTTTATTAAGAATTGAAGAAACTCAGGGTTAAATTTAGTCGTGGAGGGAAAAAATTAGATGTCAACACATCCCTTTTAATATTATTCCACAAGTAGATTTCCTTTAAGTCTTGATACATTTTAGTCGAATTTGGATAAACTGTATATCTAGACTCATGGGCTTTGGTCAAAATCCTTTCCTGCAATCCATCTGCATCAAGAACACACAACCTTTCTTGATATCTCAAGATGCTATCTCCCCCATCTCGAAATCCATGACTTTTTTTCTGACCCACATCATTTTTGATTTGTATGAATATGGGGTCCAAAACTTGCTTCTCCTTGACTTTAGCACCAAGAGATGATTTAGCCACTTCTTGAATGATTACCCCTCCATCCTTGGAGTCTAAGAGGCGAACTCCTAAGTTGGGTAGCCAATGAATATCCTTCACCAATCCTCTTTTTTCCCTCATCAATGTGAGATAAGATCCTCTGGACAACCTGCTAATATTATCAACAACAACATTAGCTTTACCTAGATGGCAGTGCGAACTTAGGTCATAATCCTTATGTAGTTCAAGCTATCGCCTTTTCCTGAGATTCAATTCCTTCTGCGCAAGCACATACTACAAGATCTTATAATCTAAATAAATATCCACGTGCACCCCATACAAATAATGACAACAAATCTTTAAATAAAAAACCATGACTTCCAACTTTAGATTGTGAGTTGGGTAATTCCTCTCATGAACCTTAAGCTGCTTGGAAGTATAGGCTACAGCCTTGCCATGCTGTATCATAACACAACCCAGTCCTACACAGGATGCATGAAAATACACAACAAACCCCTCAGTGCCCTCGAGTTGGGTCAAAATATATGCAAAAGTCAACTTAGCCTTTAACTTCTCAAAAATTCCTTCATAAGAATCGAACCATAAAAACTTAAATCTTTTTATGAGTTAACTTCATCAGCGGAGTAGAAATAGATAAGAAACTCTCCACAGACCTCCTATAGTAATCAGCCAAGCCTAAAAATCTCCTGTTATCGGTTGGAGTCATGGGTCCTGGCCACTTCTTAACCACCTTAGTCTTTGTAGATCTACGTTAATCCCTTCACTAGAAATAATATGCCCAAGAAAAGTCACAACACTTAGCCAAAATTCAAACTTAGAAAATTTCGCATATAATTTATGGTCCTTAAAAGTTTGCAACACAATTCGGAGGTGATTGGAATGATCCTCCTTATTTTTAGAGTACAACAGGATGTCATCAATGAAGACTATAATAAACAAATCCAATAACTGTCTGAACACCTAATTTATAAAATCCATAAAATCAGCCGAGACATTAATTAACCCAAATGACATAAGAAAAAAATTATAATATCTATACCGGGTTTGGAAAGCAGTCTTGGGAATATCAAACTCCCTAATTTTCAACTAGTGATAGCCCAAATGGACATCAAATTTAGAGAACACCTAGCACCCTGAAGCTAATAAAAGAGGTCATCAATCCTAGGGAGAAGGTACTTAATTTTTCATCGTAGCCTTATTCAACTAACAATAGTCTATACATATCCTAAGAGACCCATCTTTCTTTCACATGAAAAGCACAAGATCACTCCACGGAGAAACACTAGGACAAATAAGACCCTTATCAAGAAGATCATTTAACTGCTCCTTTAGTTTCTTTAGTTCAACTAGAGCCATCCTATATGGAGGAATGAAAATAAAATAGGTATTCGATAGAAGATCAATTCCAAAATCCATTTCACTATTGGGAGAAATTCTAAGAAGATCATTAGGAAAAACTTTAGGAAATTCATTAATCACAAGGACACATTGTAAAGAGGGACTTTCAAAGTTAGAATCCTTAACCCGAACTAGATGATATAGACACCTTTTTGAAATCAATTTCTGAGCTCTAAGAAAAGAGACAAACTTCCCTTTTTGAACTAGAGAAATTCTCTCCCATTCTAATATTGGTTCATTTGTAAAATGAAAGGTGACCTTTTGGGTTCTACAGTCTAGAGAAGCATAGCATGAATAAAGCCAATCCATCCCCAATATTACATCAAAATCCACCATATCAAGTTCTATCAAATCCACAAATATCTCCCTATGAAGATTGGAAACTACACAACCCCTATAGATTTATGTATAGCCAAATAAAGGGCCACATAAGATAGGGTAGAATTCAGATCAAGGAAACAATAAACATCACAGGAGAAGAGCTGTAACATCCTAGTGACAACATGTGGGGATGCCTCAGATTCCTAATAAGTAACGAGTGTATATAGGCAATTCGGGCCATTTTTGGAACCTAACGTGGCTCCCATAGGTGCAAGAGCTGAAGAAGTGGCAACTGAGACCTTATTAGCTCTGGTGGTAACTCCAGCTATAGGACAATTTCACCACAGATAACCAAGTTAACCAAAATTAATGCACAAATTCCTCCCCTTCTTACAATATCCACAGTGAATCTATCCATAAAAATAGCAAGGAGGGTAAGATGGGCTGATTGAGATCCACTGGCCTAAGATTGGGCTCCCTGTGCCTTAGGACCATTGCTATACTAAAAATGATGAACACCTAAAGGCTTAGGATAATAAGCAATAGCCGACGAATAAGAATTTCCCCAATTCTTATTTTTAGACCATTTTCTACCATCCCTCCCATTGCTCTGCTGATTTGTACCCTGCTCTGTATACCTAAACTTTTTGCTCTGGCTTTCTCCTATTTCTATCTGTTTCTTTTTTTTTATCCTCCTCCTACTGCGTGTGAACCACCATTCTAGATATGTTCATATATTATTTAACATAGCGGCCTTACATTCTAACACCAAATCATTGGACAAAACCAAATGAAAACTTTCTTATTCTAGACCTCATATTAGACACCAGCTTCGGAGCATAACGGTACAGTTGCTGGAACTTCAATGCGTACTTCTTAACACTCATCTTATCCTGCTTCAACTTTACAAACTCTTTGGCCTTAGCCTCTCTTAACTCTTGAGGAAAAAAGTGATCAAGAAAGACACCCATGAACTCTTCCCACATTGCTGACTCAACATTCTCACCCCTCAACTCTTCTCACTTCTCGTACCACTGGTAAGCCACACTCTTTAACTGATAAGCAACAAACTCTACACCTTCTAAATAACTAGCATACATTACCCTAAAGATCTTCTCCATCTCATTAATAAACCCCTAAGGATCCTACTCAACCTTAGAGCATGTGAAGGTTGAGGGATTCAACCTCATAAACTAGCCATCCTGGGTGACCTCAGATGAATTATTAATAGGACCAATATGATTAGATTGATGATACTATGATTCTATAATCTAAGCAAGGATATGGATAGACTGTCATCATTCTGCATTTGAAATATCTCCTTAAGGCTATTGGGCATGAGTATCACCAGCTCGAGAAGCCCGGAAAGGACTAATAGGGACTGGTGGAACCTTTGGTGGAGTGATGTAGTCAGAAGAAAGGACCCTAGACTGATTCTACACTTCATGAATAGGAAAAGTCCCTCAGCATTTCCCCAAGTGGGATTGAGGATAAAACTGAGTTCCTACGACCGTCAAAACTTCAGAGAGGCATGATCTAAAACACGAGTAAGCCAAGAGTTAGAGAAGTTTCATGATAACTAGACTCACTAGAACAAAATAGAACACAAAGATGGGAAATATTCATAAATCCCTTGTAGCCTCTCCTTGTAATTGTAGCACGTTACACACCCACAAAAGGGACTCTACTTGACATAAATTTGTAGACACCCAGCGACCCTGAACTTTGCTCCGATATTAAGCTCGTCATGACCCAAATTTAGGCTTGACCATGATGAGAATCTCAAGACCACTGAAGGCTGAAGATAACCTCCTTAGCCTTATCTTAAAAGAACAATAATAAGAATAATTGCCATCAGAATCATACCAAGATATAAAAAGTAAATAGATAAGTAAAGAGGGAGTTTATAAGTCAAAACATAACAACTATAATATTCTAATACTGCCCATAAAATCCTCTAATCAAAGATTACAAACTAAGTTGGTACATGCCCTTGACTATTACAAAAGAATCCAAAAGTACTAGAAATATAAAAGAAATGAAGAAAAAGACCAGGCCTTTCGAAGGATTGAGGCTCACCGATTCACAGTTGATCAACTGGATGACCAGACCACATAACACTGCACAGGATCACCATAAAATCCCTCAGACCCTACATCATGAAATGATGTAGCGTACAGGGATGGCTAGTACAATGAGTTCTGGCATGACACCCATGGAAAGGAATAAAATTATGCATTTATTAAAAATCCAATTAACTATCACTTTAACATTAATTATGCATATACATATATATAAGATGCCGGGATAGGGACAAGGGACATGAAATATGATCCTTTAAAACATTAACCTAAACTATGTAGCTTGTATTAACTTTCTAGGAACCTACGAGCTAATGGGTTAGGCTCTCCCTATCGAAAGGGCCTTAGTTTATGTTAGCCGCATGTACTAAGGAATGATTATATACACCAAGGTGATAGCCATCTAAAATATATTGTGTATCTAGACACAATGGTCATATAGACCCCCAACATTAGAAAATATAGTTTCCAGTTTTGATCCCCTCAGGACTACACCTTTTTAGTAAGCTACACAATTCCTTTAAGCCTAAATTTTAAAAATTTGCACATAAACCAACCATTAACCATGTAGTCTATTTATTTAGGCATTTCCAACCTGGTATCTTCATACTGATATGCTTGAAAGCTATTCTATTTATGCCAAACAAATCTATTTAACCACATTACTCCAATTATTGGTTTAAAATCAAAATCATAGCCACCAAGGGCATCTAAAACCTTTTTCATTTGTTTAAACTTCAATGCAATGCAATGTTTCCAAATGATAAGTTAAATTATGCAAAAATTCATATTCAAAACCAAGATTATAAAGTGGGTTGAGGTGATTACCATGCCAAATTTTATTCATATTGTGAAAACCCAAGTCACCAAAGTCACCATTATAACCATGCTTGAAATTTAGTTCCAAAATCCATCAATTATTGAATGAATAAACCATTAAAATAATGAAAAGTACAATGCAAGTGTTAACAAGCAAAACCCCTCAACTCTAGTTTAACCCTTCATTCAAAACACATGAATATTGAATAAATTGATGCAATAATATAAAATACAAGTTAAGGAATGTATAACATGCATGAAAATTGCAAGAAATTAAGGTGGAATGAATTTTAAAACCCAAAGAATGGAAATCTTAAGAAAGCCTTGAGTTTCTTGACATGGAGAATTTGAGAGGAAAAGGGCAAAGATAAGAGTTGATACCATATGGTTATATGGAATAAAATGGGACTTTATGTTGTTTTATGGGTCAAAGGATGAAAAAGCCATTGCACCCAAGTAAAAAAAATAAAATTGTGCAAAAATTATACTGCAGCATGGCAAACCTCTATAGTGATGCTTAGCCAGTATGCCACACTCTTATCAAGGAGGTTAAGTGGTATGGCACACTACTATCGCTGACCCACACTGCCCCAAGATCCCAAAATGACCCCGAACTCCTTCCAAAAATTTCTAAATTTATCCCATACACTTTTTTAACATCCCTTATCATGATTTAAGTAAAAAATTATCATTACACATATGGGAGGGTAAAAAATAAAATAATTGTAATTTCATGAGATATTACACATTCCTTGAGCCTATGACCTAGCTTACCACAACCATAACAACTATTTATACCCAACATGTACTCACCTGGATAATTTCTACTACACTTTTTATAGATTGGATTAGTTCTTTCCCCAGAAATGCTACCTTGAGATCTAGTAGTCGATGCCTTACTCCACTATTCCTTCTTAGTCTTAGGTGCAGAGGTACTGGCTAAAGATAATATAGGAGCTAAAGAATGACTCTAAAATGAGAATGATTTCCTCTTCCTGACTTGTATTGACCATTAATCTATCCGATCCTATCCCTCTTGGTGTCTCTTTCCCATTCCTTCATTTCTCCGCCTCAATATATTATGCATACATTATTAATTGAGAAATATCCATATCTCTAATTAGCATAGCAGTCCTATATTCCTTGACCACTAAGTCAAACACGTTAGTGATGATTTTACTAAGGCGAGCCTTGGAAACCGATAATATCTCTGGTGCACACTTAGATAGCTGGGTAAACTTGAGACAATATTCTTTCACCAACATAAAATCCTACCTGAGGTTCATGAACTCCTCCATCTTAACTCCCTTATATCATAGGGAAATAATCTTTCTAGAAAATCTATCTTAAATATATTCCAACTCATAGGAGCTGTATTTTTACCCCTGCCTTCCTTACACATAGTAACCCAGTTATATGCAATATCCTTTAGCTGATAGGATGCCAATTCCACACTCTTCTCTTCTATGACATGCATAATCTGAGTAATTTTCAGCACCTCATCAATGAAAAATTATGGATCCTCATTCACCTTTAAACCAAAGAACTCTAAGGGTTTCATCCTCATGAAATATCAAACTCACAGTTAAGTTACTATTTTGTTGAATTAGGACTACCGCTGGATGGTTACCCTAAGTATTCACTGCCTAAGCTAACACCTGAAAGAAAGCCCAAAACCCAGCATAGGAGACATTCTTCTTCAGATTAACCTGTAGGTGGTGGTGGGGCTCATTTTTCCCTATCTCTATAGGCATAATCTATGCAAGGAGGTATTCTCTGTCACATGAAAGCACGATTTAGAGCAATTAGAGATGACTTTAGAGCATACTATAGATTATGAAAGAAAGAATGATTCATAATATATCTCATAGACTCTGTCTGATAAGTGTGATGGGTTTCACACCCATGATCAGGACTCTATGTAACATGGCTTATTGGACTCCCTAGGACTCTTAAAACCTTAGGCTTTGATGCTAAGTTTAAATGCCCCAAGACTACCTCCTGGACGTCACACGGTACTTAGGTCTATGATTAGCCATATATCTAACCTATGATATCTACTTAGTATTGAACTATGATAATTATACTTAATATATGAGTGGGAACTTATATTAATAATCCAAATGCAAAAGGGTTAAACAATACTAATAAAACATTATGAACCAACATCAATTGAAACCCATAAAAATCTAAAGAAAAATTAAATCAACTGACTAGTCTTGATAAGTCTCTAAACATAGTGAAGAGACTTTGCGACAAACCCCAGCTAACTCCAAAAGGAAACATAAAATTTGAACTTATTACTAGTTGTACATATGAATGAAACCGTAGACTTGGTCATCAGAACATGAGGACTAACCAATTGATAGGATATAAGAGGTGATGACCGTGGCTAATCATACTACTAAGGACTGACACTAAAACCTACATTACGAAATAATGTAGCCATACAAACATATATATGGTCAGTACTTCTTAAATATGCCAAGTATATGGGGTAGATGCAAATAGGTAAGAGCTGATGTAACCCATAAGATTAAAACATGCTGCTAGTGTATATAGAATCCCCATAATCATGAATAAAATGGAAAGATGAACTATCATAAAGCATAATCTAATAAAATCAATGAGTTATTACACTTAATTTTTGAAATCATCTTTTCTATGGGTGATTCTTATAACTGAAATAAACAATGTGAGCAACATGGATTCCAACACTTGAACCATATTGAGGAGGGATATTCCATACCTAGACATTGGCATAGAACCTAAATTGGAGCAATCACTAAACTGATCCCATTTGGGCAAGAGAGACACTCTATGGCGAGGACCCCTTTAACCTATAGTAGAACATAGTTTTTTTAGGAATGTAGGTGTGCTGAACGCGCACCCCCTGGTGCTAAATACTACTCCCAAAACATACTAGTACCATAATATATAAAATTCACCTTAAATTAAGCATACATGTTTATAAGTCTGAAAACCAATATGCTTCTATTGCTAAATTATGTTCATGAATAATTATGTGAATTTCATATCTTGTATGAGATCATAAGATCAAATTGAGATTGGTAATCATGATGGGATAAATTGTAATGTGAAATAGTAAGATTGAATTACCTATAAACTGACTGAATCATGTTGAAAATCATGTACATTTACCAACTCATGGAAATTTATGTAAAAATTCTAAAGCTCACTTCATATTATCAATTACATGAGTAAAAAATGAGTAAATATGAATTCTTATGATAAATGAACTTTAAATCATAGGAAAACATCAAAATTTTAAAAGCATAGAAAGTAAGTATGAAGCCTAGTCATCAAATCTTTAAATTCATATAAAAATTTAATATTTGGGCACGAGGATGAAAGATAATCCTTGTTCAAATCCCACATTTCTAATCTTATTGGTTTTTTGAAAGTTAATTTGAATTTAGAGCCCTTGATTTGGAAATTTTGGGGAAAATCATTCCTTCTTGTGTTCTTGGGAGAAGAGAAATGTTGTATTTTACCTTGTGGACATTTATTACCAGTTGTAGGAGTAATTAGGATGTAGAATACCAAATTACCCTAAAAAATTGAAGTAAAATAAAATTTTGGCATCACCGTGACTACTGGCATGGCGTGCCCTTATCGCACCAAACCAGTGGCATGGTACACCTTTATTGCAGTAAACAGTAGGCGTGGCATGCTCTTATCGCACTAGGCCACTAGTTTTTTCTTTAGGGTGAGCTTTGCCTCTGTGTCCTAGCCTAAATGCGGACCCATACTATTTTGGAGATCCGTTAGGCTCCAAAACTCATTACAAAAATTCTAAAACACTTTTTAATGGTCCCATTAATATTTTTAATCATCATTTAACCTCAAAATTGCATTAAAACACATAGGATCTATCAAAATAAAATCATCAAACTTATGAGGTTTAACATTAAATCCCACCGAATTATGTCCTAATGCACTATTTTATGGGTAGTAAGAAGTTAGGTTCAACTTCCAATGTAATATTGATGATATAATAATAATTGAGCATATTCATATGCTCTTGATAAAATTATGAAATCGATTACACTAATTTTCTCCATCTCTAAAGTAAATATGGTAGCAGTATATTATAAACCTGAAAGATAACAAAATAAATCAGGCTGTACAAATGAATATGGATGTGAAAAATGATAAAATAATAATTGTCATCATTGTGGTACAAAGGATGAACGTTATGAGTTTTAAAAATGGGCTTTTAAAAGAAAAGGTAATTTTTACCATAAGTTAGTATAAAAGGTATTGGATGCACAGTTCGTATGGTCTAATTTGATAAATGTTATAAATCCTCCATCAAAAGAAAAACACATATTGGAGGTGAACTTGGTGTAACAAATTTTGTTGTGAATTTCACATTCTTCTATTTTTTTGATTATTTTTCCCTTCCACATAGTTATTATATGCTGTTTGTGAGTTATGGGGATTGGTTGACACGACTTTTGATGCATTCCAGAGTGATTTGAGACCCTTCGAGTCTTTTAAAAGATGTTAGTTTCACTTTGGTTAATATTTTGTCGTGTCATCATTGTATAGTGACTTGATAAGTTTCATTAGATCTAAAATGTTAATTTTAGATTAGTAATATATTAATTTGGGCCCTGGTCCTTTATATTTATTTTGACTTTCTAGACAAAAACTAGTATGGATTTTTAGACTTGCCTTAGCTGGTTTGTTATCAATTGGTGCAGTCCATAATCCTTCATCGTGGTCGTGAGGCTTGGTGCCACGATTGAGAGGCTTGACCAAGTTGTTCATTGCGATTGCATGGTGGGTTGACCACAATCAAGATAAATGATTTAGTCATGGTCATTGCTGTCCCTCATAATCATGATGTAGGGGCTACAATTGTAAAGTATTCTTCAAGTGAACAATATAAATTCCTAATGTTTTCTATTTTCATCATTTTTGGACCTTAAGACCTTGGGAAAGATAATTTTAATAAGGAAATTTCATCAATATTGCTTGGGTAATTTCTAAAATCCTAGTTTTATCATTTTCTATTAATTTTATTTTCAAAACAACTTCAAATCTTTGATTTCAAACTTGAATTTTGGGGGTTTTATCTGATAAGATGTAAATTGGATTTTCTTTGATTTGAGAACTATTTTTAACTCATTTTTAGTTTGACTTTTGGATTTAGACTCCCCTTGATATGAAGAACCCGAATCTCAAATAAAATTCTAGATTTACTTTGTTTTTTGATTTTGAATTGATTCTAGAACTATTTTTGGACCCAAATAAAATTTATCTAATATAGGTATTGTTTATTTCCTTTTTATGTGTATATTATATTTTCATAGATTTAGCCCATTCTGAAACTACTAGTGAAAGAAACGGTCCGTATTAAAGGGGCTAGTCTTGAATTTTGACTTTTTAAGGTAGGTTATGACTTAATCTTCTTCAGACTGATTTAGGTAATTAATGATATGAGCATGGTTATCTTAGAGCATATATGAGGGGCTTTCAAATATGAATGTTAGCTTGAAGATCAGAGAAAGCTATGGGGAAATAGATACACAAGGCCATAGATGATCAAGATGCCATTTGAGCAATCAAAAAGGCCCTTGTGGGTTATTTTCTAAATAGAAATTTTGAGATATTTCTATAATAGGCTATTTATGCAAAGTTAATAACTATAAATAGTTGCGTTAGCCATTTTCATTCTTAGATTTTGATGAATTGAAAATTAAAATCCTTTGAGAGAGTAGGGTGGAATTCCTTTAGCGTAGATATAGTGTTAGTAAGATTCGTTAGTGGGTAAATTCCCATTGATTGACTGAAAACACATTTACCTTGATTTCATACTAAGTTGGTCATTTATGGATTTCAATTGGGTTTTTATTTCGTTGAATTCAAGTCTCTTTCTCCCTAGGTTAATTGTATATCCAAATAGCCATCCTCTCTTCTATTTATCATCTACATTTCTTCTATTCTCATATTGATTTACTATCTATCCTTTAATTTGAGTTGTTTAATTCTACATTTTCAATATCGATTATAGTTATACGATTAGGACTGTTATCAACTTGGCATCAGAGCTTAGGTTAAATAGTTGTTCCATTAATTCTTAATCCTAGGTTTATAAATTTGAAAATTGTGCCAAAAGAAATTATGACAAAATTTTAAAAATAAAAACAAATAAATTCTATTCATATTTCTTTTCTTGAGTTTTCAACATTAGATTCATATTTCTTTAGTGTTAGGAGTCTAGATCTGAAATTTGAGTTGATTTGGAGGTTAAAAAATTTCACCATTGTTGAAGGTTCAAAAGTATGAAAAAGAAGAAAGTGAATTTGCTGATCATAGTGAAATTGATGGTTTATTTGTATTAGAATTTGTTTTCCTTATCATAAGGAGTATGAATCTCAAAATATTTGAATTTCAAGTTTGATTTGGTAATATTCAAGTTTTGAAGTTCATGCTCATTCATGGTGCTATTCATAGGTTAAAGATGTTGGAAATGGATATATTTTTGGCTTGTAACTAAGGGCTAAAAATTATTGAAATTTATTTGTGGTGTTGAAAGGAGTTCATATTTAAAATTTTATGAATATCGGAGTTAAATTGAGTGAGTTATGAATTTTTGAAGTTCATCAATATTCGTGATGTTCTTCGTTAAATTCATATGTTGTTAAGGAAGAATCTTCAAAAGGTTGAGTTTGATCCCAAAAGAAAAGAAAGAGAAAGTGTTAAGGTGTTTTTGGGCCAAGAGAGTACAAATGTATGGAATTAAATTCTGAAAATTTTAAAAAAGAAGGATTTTCCATCTTTTTTTCGCACCCCAATAGGATGCTGCCAGATGTCCAGCACATGCCAACACATTTTGCAACAATTTTGTCTACTTTTTCGAGCACTTTATCTATAGATTTCATCCAAACTCCTTCCGTAATATTTTTCTAAGTCTTAATATTGGTAAATTTGTATCTTTTTCATCAACTCAAACTTCTTTAGTTTCATAACTTGGATTTTATTAGTAGATTACCCTAAGTGATGACTTGTATATGTGTGAGCTTAAAGATCCTTTGCTTTGTGATGATCTTTATGACACCTTGTTGCATAGAGATAATGTATTTTTTAAGAGTGTTCATACTCTAGTTGATACTATTGATGACCAAATTGATTATTCTTGCAAGATCAATTTATGTCTATCTAGTGTTGGCACTTATTCCTTGAATCATAGTACATCATGATATAATTTTTTGCCATATTTTGATAATGTTGAGAATGTGGACACACTAGTTGATCCTATTGATGACCGAATTGATTCTTCTAGTCAGATTGATTTATGTCCACTTAGTGTTGATACAAAATGATAATTCATTATCAAGTACATTGCTATTGATCAACTAGATTTTGAGTGGGGCATACTACTTGGGGGATCTTATGATGTGATTATTGAGCCTCAAGTTAGTGGTAATGTTTATGAAGTTGATCAATTGACTAGGAGTGACCTTTTGACATATCTTTTAGTGCAAATCCTATTATTTGTTTTGCTCATAGAGATTATGTGCTTGAAAGTGCTTTGACAAATGATACTTATCTTCTTGAGAGTGAAATTGCATGTTTTCATTCTTCTTCTTGGATTGATCATTTTATCTTTAAATATAGTATTTTGTTTGAAAATGACGAGATCACTCCTACCGAAGTGCCTAGTGGTGTGTCTTATAATATTGGAAGTGTATCCACTTTTTAAGTCTATCAATTGTTTGAAAATTCACTATGATATGATGACACACCTTTCAATGGTGAAAATCTCTTCTTGAAATATAATAGTACGTTTATTGGAAGATATGGTGTTCAAAAGAAAGGTGAAATATATGATACAATTATCCTTTCATCTTTATGTTCTCTCATTCCTGGTCAAGGCCTTAATATGGTTGAATCAAAAAGTTAACTATCACATGAGATAACATTAGATTAATTTGACTTTCATGACACCTTTCTATATTTTTTGTTTGCACATGATGATGCTCATGCCATTGAGTGGAATATGTTATGAAAGATAAGAGTGTCAATGGGGTATATGGGTATTTTTTTAGCTCTTTTTCATGGAATATCTTTCCATTTAATCTAAATAATGAGATGGAATATAGAATTTATGATATGTTGCTTGGTCAAGATGACAAGAAAGTGTGAATTGGAAGAGTCTATGGATGTTAAAGACTTTTTGTCACCTTCATAGGGTTAGAAAATTTCAACTATCGAATGGGACTACAGGGAGCATACTTAATATCATGAATATGGGCAACCCAACTTATTGAGAGGACCATTGGGTTTGTATTGAATTAGTTTCTAATCAATTTCTCAACACCTTTAGTGGTATGAATATATTTGTAAACTCACTCCCGTGGGAAGTTGTCTTGAAAGAAAGGGTGATGTGTACCTAAATGTCATGATTCCATATTTGGGTGTTCCAACTTGAAGTGATTTACTTGATAGCTCTCTTGAGCAAGTTTGTACTTTTATAGATGGTAACACCTTGGATGAGACTTATATTCTTGTTCTCTTTCTCTACTACCTCTTTTATATGATGATATCCATGTTTTTGTTAGATTTGTTTTATATAGGGGTCGGGGTTTCATGGGTTGGTCCATTTTCTTTTGTGACCATATTATATAGGTATTTCATATCTTTGACCCTAATAAACCCTTATGGATGTTTCAACCAATGATGATAATGCCTTTGGTATGGTTTTATGGCAGAATAGGGAAATAATTGTGTCTTAGGAACTTTGTGGTTTCTTCATTCCATGATATTTCTAATAGTCCAATCCTTTGTACATTGTACAATGCATTGCTCTCATTGAATGGAAAGGATTATTAGTTGTATTTCAAATTTATGCCTCCTTGGCATGATGACATAAGTATTAACACTTGTGGTAACTTGTATAATACAATTATTTCTGGGTTGCTTATGCTTCTTATATCTTTTCAAGGTTTGTATTTGAGGATGAATCCTTTTGAAGAAGTGGAGGATGATACGAGCATGATTAGCTTAAAGCACATTAGGAGGGTCTTCTATATATAGATGGTAACTTGGAGTTCGGAGAAAGCTATAGAGTAATGAATACACAAGGCTATGGGCTATCAAGATGCCATTTGGGCAATCAAGAAGAGCCCTTGTGGGTTATTTCCTAAATAACCACTTTTGTGCTTTTTTTGTAATAGGCTATTTGTGCAGAGGAAATAATTAGTTACCATTCCCATTTTCATACTTAGACTTTGATGAGTTGAATGTTGAACTTCTTTGAGACTGTAGGGTGGAATCCCTTTAGTGTATGTATAGTGTTAGTGAGATTAGTTGGTGCATGGATTTGCATTGATTTATTGAAAACTCCTTTATCTTGATTTCATATTGATTTACTCAGGTGTAGATTCAATTGGGTATCTCTTTCATGTAATTCAAGTCTTTTCTCCCTAGGTTAACTGTGTATTTAATTATCCATTCTTTCTTCTATTTATCATCTCTATTTCTTTTATTCTCATCCCAATTTCTTATTTTCCCATTAATTCGAGTTGTTTAATTCTGAATTTTTAACATCAATTCTAGTAATTCAATTAGGATTGTTATTAGTTAACCATTCATGTAACACATGTTTTGAGCGCAGGAATTTTTTGTGGGGATTGGGCTTCAAGATTCTTTTCCTATCATGTTGCCCGTTGTGGGGGATTATATGCATATTGTTGCTGACTTAATAGATTTTGTTTATTGTGATGTTCGGGTGGTGGTTTTATTTGGTATTATATGTCTTATATATGCATCCATTACCACTATTATCATTCTGATACCCTTGTGAGAGCTTGAATAGATATTATAGACCTTATTTGAGAATTATTTGCCTCTATCATTATAGTGATGCCCAAGTGAGGGATTTGAAATGATATTGTTGATATCGTACATGAATATATACTCTAGTTATGCCTTGCGATGACTTATATCATGAATAATAGACATATTGAGTTGATTTTGAGCTCATCTACATTAATATTGAATTAATTATTTTCTTCATATTGATTGGTTATGAGCGTTGTATTCTTATTTCATCTGTATATATTCATGAGATTGGTGTCACTGAGAAACGATGATTTTTGAAAAAAATGAAATACTTTACAAGAACCTTGATCGTGGAATGTGTTGTTAAGGTAATTGAGATATGAGATTAAGATTATGAAAGTATAGGAGTTGTGAACCCTCAATGGGTCCTGCCTAAACCACATAGGCCAGGAAGGTGTATATGAGAGATATGTTATGGCTTATATCAACATTATTCCACTATCATTGCATTACATTACATAATTTGCACTTGTATTTTGTGTTTGTTACCATGTACTTAGTTTTCTTATACCTTCGCATGTAGTTATTTTGATTTTGATATTATACTTGTAGAATTTTTAGGAGATACAATGTAAGCTACTATTAGAAACTTTTCTATATGTTGGTGGAAGCATGCTTATAGTATTCGTTACTTGTTTAATTATCTACTTTGCTTAGTCGACCTTTGATACTTACTGAGTACAAGTTGACCATACTTACTCCTACTTCTGTCCCCTTTTGATGTAGATTTGTAACACACCAGATTTTTGGTCCCTGAAAAAATCCTTGGACTTTGAGCTCACTACCTGACTACGACTCTCCCTACGAGTCGTGGGGTATCATTATGGGTCATAGAACCCTAATCATAGCCTGACTAGTGTGGATTGGCCAAGTTTATGTTATGATTATGATTGGCTCCTAATAAACCATAAAAACTCTATATGAGTCATATTGTAACACCCTAAATTTTTGGTCCTTAAAAAATTTCTAAAATTTTATCCTCACTATCCTGACTATGACTTCTCATACGAGTCTAGGGAGTCTTGACGGGTCTGGGGACCCAATCGTAATCAAACAAATAAGTATGTGACTAAGTCCTTCACTGAGCACGAGTAGGTTACTAAGAGCAGTAAGGACTCATTACCGGTCGTTGGGTTCAAATTATAGGATATCCAGTGTTTACCCTAAATAGGTTTTGTATTGACTACGATTGGACCTTACGAATCAAAGGGTCCCATTACGAGATATAGTAGCTAAGTCGTAGGGTCAATAGTGCGTGGGTGACCTACGAAATATCTTGGCTATGACTCGCTGTAACGAGTTGTAATGAGTCCCTACGAGTCGTAAAGTGACCCGTAGTCACTAATGACTAAATTTTAGTTTTAAATTGGGGTCACTTTGGACAATTTCCTCCTTACCCAATTAAAACCCCACATTCATAAGGCACTTAAGAAGGGTTATGTAACACACCGATTTTCTAGAACAGGAATGCCACACGGTGCTCATGATCCCAAAGGACCACAAGGTAAAACTTTTCTAATATCTGTACCTGAGCACTGCATAATATACTAAAATAAATGCAAAAAACTGGCAGAAACTTACCATAATGTTCAAATATCTAAAAATACTCAATACTAAAAATTGAATACTAATACATCTGTCCGAAAAGCCTCTAAACTTATCTGAACTATGGAGTTGATAGGACATGTCCCCAACTAACTCCGTCTACTAAAAATAAATTGAGTTTAATGCCATAATAAAATAAGGATCATCCTCGAATAAAGAGGACTCACTGCTATGTCTACTATTACTGACTGAGTCTGGACTGCTAAGGGTGCTCTGGATCTCGTGCTTCAGAACCTATAGTATAAGACACCATAGTGTAAAATAAAAGTATGCATCAGTACTTTGAATGTACTGGTATGCTAGATGAATAGCATGAGAGTACTGAATGAGGACATATGCATGAATGCACTAACCAAAATTGGAATTGCAGTAACACTGAATACGAACTCTAAATACTGGTTTATGAATACTGACTTACTGATGACTGACCCTACTAGTACTGATGTTTGAGTTTACTATACTGAGAGACAGAATAAATGAGTTTATTGAGATTGATGTCTAATCTTGCTGATACTGATACTAATACTGATTTATTAAATCTGAGATCAAGCCTATATAACGGGTGACCTCTGAGTCTACTAATAATGAAAATAATTGTCTGAATTTGAGATCAAGCCTATATAACGGGTGATCTTTTAGTCTACTGATAATGAATATGATTGTCTGAATCTGAGATCAAGCCTATATAATGGGTGATCTCTGAGTCCATTGATAATGAATATGATTGTCTGAATCTGAGATCAAGCCTATATAATGGGCGATCTCTGAGTCTACTGATAATAAATATGATTTTCTGAATCTGAGATCAAGCCTATATAATGGGTGATCTCTGAGTTTACTAATAATGAATATGATTATCTGAATCTAAGATAAAACCTATATAACGTGTGATCTCTGAGTCTACTGATAATGAATATGATTGTTTGAATCTGAGACCAAGCCTATATAATAGGAGATCTCTGAGTCAACTGATAATGAATATGATTGTCTGAAATCTGAGATCAAGCCTATATAACGGGTGATCTCTGAGAGGTAGTCAAAACTAGTATAACGGGTGACTCCTCAGCTAAATTCTATTACTGAGACTGAATCTAAAACTGAGACTATAGGAGGTAGTCATCTAACCAATATGCCCTTTCTAGCTTCTTTAGGGTCCAATCTGTAACCCTAGTTTGAAGGGTATCAGTACCGTGACATGGGTAAAGACACTTCTCTTTGAACTCAGAATACCATGCCTAATATAATGGGTGAAACCAGGTTGGAGCCAAGCCTAATATAATGGGTGAATCTGGGGAGGTAGTCAAGACTAATATAATGGGTGACTCCTCACCCTGCACTGGCTATGCAGTTCTGGAGTACATGGATTGTTTTTAGTGACTCTGCCTAAATTAATGGGGAAGCCGTTATCCTTGCCCTCGCTCGGTGCTAAATCCTACTCCCAACTGAATAAACACTAAACTGATTCCTAGACCATTCTAGACTAAGCCGAATCTGTTATTGGTCATCTTGCTTGACTGAGATGATTGAATTTACTTGGTTCCGTTATCTGACGGAATGCTATTGGATTTTTGTTAGCTTACTAAGTTTCAATTAAGTCTGAATTGAATACTGGATACTACTAAATACTATTGAATCAAAATTGAATACTGAGTTAGATTAGACTGATACTGAGACTGAATTGAACTAGTACTGAGATTGCTAAATTTTCTTAAGTTCTATACTGGCTGAATTCTACTGATCATAACACGACTGAAATTATCTTGCAATTGACTCAGCTCTAGACACGCAGCTAAATTTTTGGGTATAAATAACCCTAGGACTCGATATTGTAAATAAATAAGATAGGACCACACTTGAGGATCATGACAATGGACTTTCATTCACAATATAATCAATACGATATCTCATCAATCACTTGAATGTCATAAACATGTAAATGTATAGGGAATGCATACTAATACCTCATAGTTGTTCAATAAGGAATACACATGGATAAGAATGCATGCAACTTATCATAATACATTCACTAAGGAATTTCAAAAAACACTTAGCATGCACTAGGTATCACATAATTGGGGATTTCATGCTTAACATACTAAAGAGGGCACTATTCTCTTTACTTAAGCATTCTATCAAACATGTGGGGAGCATGCTTTGGTTATACTACAGATTCTATACTTAATTATAATGAATACATCAATATCATGCAATTTGAAGAGGGTTTATCATGAACATCATACAATTCATCACATACTAGAATCAACTCTTGAAATTGGTAGTCTAAATCATGAATTAAAACTCAATAGTAACATGAACTTCAATTTCAATTCAAATGAATCATGAAAACTCATAAATATAATATATTTGAATTTAGAAAATGATTCTTGAACTTTTTGGGTGGAAGGAACCCAAGAATCAACATCTGCATACCTGGTTATATGATTCTCAAAAGATTTATGGAGGAATATTGATGACTTGGGTCTTGAGCTATGAACCATAATGGTAATTCTTGAAGCAAATTAGGAGAAAACTAGTATATTTGGGTGAAATAAATGAGAAATATCATGTTGAAGAGTATATATAGGGGTAGCAAAATGACCGTCTTGCCCTTGGAATTAAAATCTAAAATTGAAAAAAAATTCCGAATTTACATGCTGGCGCGACGCGCCATAATCGCGCTAGCTTACTGGAAATTGGACAATTGGAAAACTGAGCCTTGGCACGACACGGTGGAAATCGGGTTGCCACCTTCGTTGCAACTGTAAAGCCACCGTGATGTGGTGGAATCGCGGAGGCTTACTGGATTTTGACAATTGCCATTTTGGCTTGCTCCGTGATGTGGTAAAGTACCAGGTGGTATACTATCTCACTAAAATGAAGCAAGATCTTTGATATTTTAGAGACGAATTTAAACTAGGAGAATGGTGGGGTATTACAGGTTATTTCTCATTTATAAGATACTCAAACACTTCCAATGCTCTCTCAAGTAGCCATACTTAGGGTTTTCAAGAAGTTGTTCATCCAAGGACTCAAGGGTTGAATTCTTTTCCTGAAACTTAGTATTTCAGGCATGTTACTCTCCTCTAATTATTTATTTGCAAAAATCATAAGTTTTAAAGTGTTGTTCATATGGTATTGAGGCTGGTTTTGGAAACATGGGTTGAGGGTTTTGAATAACTATAGTTTATGTGATGTTTCATGTTTGTCCCTGCATGGGTTATACTTTTATGGTGTTTTTAAAACCAATTTGATGTATGGGAATGGTGAATGAACTAGGGATTGTGATTTCCCAAACTTATGACTTTTGAAGTGGTTATGACCCCAACCCCATAGTGTGGAATTGATTTTGAATATAAAAAATATGCAAATTGAACTACTCTTGAACTATTTCATAATGTAAAAGGTTAATGAAGTATAATGATTTTGAATTAAACCTTATGGGGTTGTGTAATTCCCCAAGCTAATGTATAATTGAAACAAAGGGAGTTGTGAATTTCCCCCAAGTGATGGTAATTGGTTTGACATGTTGATGTTACCTTACAAGTGTAGTTGGTATGACGATACCAACAATGTATTCCTAAATGTATATCATGGTTAAATAAATGATAATGTATGTGCTAATTGTTTTAATTGGGCTTTAATGAGGGTTGTGTAGCTGAGTCGTCAATGTAGAGGTCCCAAAGGACCAATACTGGAAACCACGGTTGCCGATACGGGAGTCTATATGATCGGGTGGTCCGAGTCCCTCTATTAATATCATTTGATTAGGAGGTTTGAGTCCCTCACATTGTATTATATGATTTGGTGCTTGTGTCACCTTGATATACCAGGAGGTTCAAGTCCCCCATAGATCATATGTATACCCTCTGGTTCGTACGACCACACGCACTGGGCCCTTTCATATGGGGGAGACCTGGGACCATATAGCCTGTGGGTGCCTTAATATGTTATGAAAAATAAGCTACATAATCTAGGCTAAAGTTTTAAAGAGCATATTAAACCGTTTTCCCTATCCTAACATGTGATGTATATATATGTATTTACATATGTTATGTGCATTGGATTTTGACTGATTTTGAAGTATTGATCATGGAATTATTTTTCTCTTATCCATGAGTTTCATGATAGTGTTCAAAACCCTAACCATCTCCAGATGCTGTATCCCCACGTGATGCAGGGTTTGAAGGCAAGTCTACTTTTTCTGCGCAGAGTTAGATGGATTTGCTCTGTTCGTTGATTTTTTGAGGTTAAGTTGTGAGCTTTTATACTTCAAAATACTTAGACATTTCATCAGTTCTTATCATATATTAAAGTTGAGAGTTTCATTATCATTAACATTGTCATTTATCAGAGTCGGGGACATGTCCCAACCAAGACTAGTTTTTGGTTCTTATTAGAAGGCTTCGTTAGATTATTGTGGACTTAGGTGATGTTAGTAGGTCATTTGAATGGGTAACGATTATCGATTATAGACATGTTTTGAATTTTTTTAAGCTTGTTGCATGTTATTTTATTATATGTTTGAAATTCATCCAACATTGGGGATATTGTGTTTGGTTCTACTAGTAGTAGGGGGTGATCTTTGGTACACGTGGGACTTGAGATACACATCAAGGCCAGGCCTTAGTTTGGGTCATGACAAAGATGGTATCAGAGCTTAGGTTTGGTGTCATTGGGTGTTTAGCAAAACCGTGTCAAGTAAAGTCATATTTATGGGTGTGTAGCGCGCCACACTTATAAGGGAGAGACTACAAGCATTTAGGAATGATTCCCTCTCTTCTTATTTTAATTTTGAGCTATAGAGTCTAAGGTCTTGAATCTTCTCTAATTTCCATATTTTTGTTTTTCAGATTATACCTTCCAGAAGATTTGATGCTCGTGAAAACTCTTCTATCCAATCTAAGGACAATATGGACAGAACTCGTCCTACTCTAGGAGTTCAGACTCAGTGTAGGTTCACTGCTTTTGATTTCTCTGATGGAGCTCTACCAATTCCCCTATCCCTTGTCAGGCACCTTAGGCTGGCATGTCTAATGCTGAGTTTTGCCAGTCGATTTATTTGCTTACTCAGCTGGTGGCCTCCCAGACTGAGCATATTGATTGTATTGCTCCATTATCTGAGGCCACTAGAGTTGGACAATTTATAAGGTTGAGTCCTCTTATTTTAACTAGTTCTAAAGTTGAGAAAGATCCTCAAAATTTCATTGATGAGATGGAAAAGATCTTTTGTATGTTGCATGTTACTGGTATGGAGGGTGTAGAGTTCGTAGCTTATCAGTTGAAGGGTGAGGCATACCAATGGTTTGAAGAGTGGGAGCATCTTAGGAGCGATGATGTCGAGTTCAGTTTGTAGGATGACTTATCTAGTGGTTTTCTTTATTGTTTCACTCCTCAGGTGTTGAAGGAGGCGAAGGTAGAGAAATTCATGAATTTGAAGCAAGTTAGGATGACAGTAAATGAGTATGCCTTGAAGTTTCATTAGCTTTTGCGTTATGCTTTTGAGTTGGTGTCTAGCATGAGGGATAAAATGAGGATGTTTGCCTTTGGGATGTCCTATGAGTTGATCTTGGAGAGCAAGGCTGCCTTGTTGAACAAGGATATGAGCATCTCTAGACTTGTGGTGTATATGCAACAAGTGAAAGAGGAAAATAAGAAGTAAGTGGAGATGAGTGAATGGCTGAGTAAGAAGTTTTACTACTCGAAATAGGGAGGAGGTCAGCAGTAGAGTGGAAGAGATGGTGGAAAGTGGTCTAGGAAAAAATGGGTCAATTCTGGTTCCTACTCTATGTCTAGTGCTCCTTATCCTAAGCCATCGGGTGATCGTCATTCCCAATATAATAATGGGTTTAGTGCACATGAAGCCTACCTCAGGCAAGTGGGGCTCAATTATATCCATCGTATCCTCCTTGTAGATTCTATGGTTAGGTGCATTATGGTGTTTGTGAAGAAGGTAGGGACAAATGGTTTAAATATGGAAATATGCAGAGGTATTGTCCTTCTATGGTTTCTTCTAAGGCAAATAAGATTCCTATCGCTACTTCATCAGCTCTCACACCAAACGGTGCTACATCTACTTTGAGCTCTGACACTAGACGGAACATTCTGTATGATTTTACTACTCACCAGGATTTTAAGGCATCCCCTGTTGTTATTATTGCTATGCTCAAACTCTTCTCTCTTAATGTATATTATGTACTTGATCCCAAATCTATACTTTCTTATGTGACCCCTTATGTGGCTATCCATTTTGGTTTTGATTCTAAATGTATTTCAGACCCCTATTCTGTGTCCACCTCGATGGGTGGCTCCATTATGGCTAAATGATTCTAGAGAGGTTGTGTGATGTCGCTCTAAGGTATGGAGACTATAGTACATGTAACGCCCCAAGAATACTCCCTGGATATCACACAGTGCTTTGGACCACAAGTGACGCCAAGCTCCCATGAACTGGCATACTGTTAAGCAACTGAGTTATAATACATTAAATAACAAGTTCTGCTGTTCGGAAATATAATCATACTAAAAATTTGAGATAGTATGTAACTGATAAATTTTTACTATTTGATAAATCTGAGAAAAGAACTGAATTTACATGACTGACTCTGACTAACATTTATGAAGCCTCTACTATATTGACTATAGATATCTGGGACATGCCTCCAGCTACCACTAATTAATACATGTGAATAATAAAGTAAGGTACTCAAACAACATCTAACTGAAGACCCCGAAGTAGGAGAACTCATCACCTGCTGGCTGGAAACTGCATTTGTCTGATCAAGATGTATGGGCAACAAATAGTACCTACATTATGAAACAATGTAGCCACTTAGACGTGTATGTGGATAAGTACTTCTGAAATATGCGGAGTAAGCGAAGGTGAATGCACTAAGTAAAACTTATTATGTATGAAATCTTAAAACATGCATGCTTAATGTAAGTAGACTCACTAATAAGCTAGAATAAACTAAAAACTAAAAACATCTTAAAACATGAGTGACAACCATAATCTGATAAAATGGTGAATCATTACACTTAGTTTCTTGCAACTTTACTTTTATAATGAAAGAAGAACTGAAGCTGGAAAGTAGTAAAACATAAGTACTGTATGAATACTGTGTCAATTAAGGCTGAACTGTACTTAGTCTAAGTAACTGGGTTGAAACTGTGGAATACTATGCTTATGAGGTAAGGACTATCAAAACTACATGAGATAACTAAACTTGAATGCATGAAAACTATATTATCTGAGAATCCAAGACTAAGTGTATATCTGTTATGGTACTGGGATAATCTGTAATCTGAAAGACTAAAATTTGTAAAACTAAGTATCTAAAAATCTGTTCATTGAGACAAGCAAACCTGAACTAAAAACATACGTGACATAGCTATGTGAGCTATCATGGAGTCCAATGTATGACCCTCGTTGAGGAGGGTTGTTGTATCATTGCCATCTTAGTAGAACCTGAACTGGAGTGATCACTAAACTGAGCCCATATTAGGCAAGGGGAAACACTCTCTTGCGAGGCCCCTAAACCTACGGTGGCACATAGTTTTAGGAAAAGTAGGATGCGCTGAACCCACACTTCCAACTCGGTGCTAAATCCTACTCCCAACTGAAAGACACTAAAATACTAACTGGTGTATGCACTAAATCTGAAAAGATAAGCTCAGGTTATAGTGTTCTGAAAATATCAGTGCATATGGATTCTGAGGAAATTATTGACGTATAAACTGATATTGGAACTGAAACTGGACTGAGTTGAACTAAACATGATACTAAATGAATGAAAAGGCTCATGGTTTATCTAAAACCATTCTAAACATACCAAAGCTAAGTAAATAGCTAAATTTTGCTTATTCATAACCCCCAGGACTCGATAGCAATAACAATAAGGACACATGAAAGCATTCGAAACCATGATAACTAAGTATTATTCAAAACCCTATACATATGGGGATCATGAACTTGAACATGAGAATATCTTCAACATGTAAACATAGCATGATTACATAACTAAAATCATGAATTGGGGGATTTACATGAGATTCACTTGAAATAGGACATGGGCGTTTCATCAAAACATGTAAAGATAATAGCTTGAACATAAGAATGTCTTAAATATGAGGAAATAATAGAGTTACATGGTAACATTCATAACTTGGGGATTCATATTGACATTAATTGAACATGATATAAGAATTTCATCAAACATGTGGAAAGTAATAATTTAAAACACGGGAGTACTATTAAAAATTATGAATTTTGGATCTATCATAGAATTCACTTGAATAAAGCATGAGGAAACTCAAATTCATGGCATGAGGAATTCAAAATCTTTCATGGAATCACACATGGGCTGAATTGAATTAAAAATACCATGAAAACATAAAATTCAAGCTTTCCTTGAAAATACAAAATAACATAATTCATTCTTTAATTGAAAGAAAGGGGTTTTGGGCTCCATGGGTGAAAGGGGAACCATGGATGAACTCCCACATACCTTAAAAATTTATATCTTGAAGAAGAAACAAAATCTTGAAAGCTTTATTGAATTGGGAAACTTGACATCTTGATTGTTCTTGAAGAAGAGGATTGAATTTGATGTTCTTGAAGGGGATTGTTTAGGGTTTGTTATTGAGAGTAAAATAGGATAATGAGGGAAAATAATGCCCTAATGGATGCTTAAAATCGTGTTTTTATGACCTGGGTTTAGGTGAGAAAATACCTCATTTTTCCTTATTCGTTTAAACAAAAAATTCGTAACTTGGATTACGATTTGAACGCTCACCGCGATGCAGTGTAATCGCGGTGGCTTACTGCCTCACACGAAAAATGCCACAATTTTTCACTCGAGTATTGAATTAAGGCAAAATTGGTATCGTTGGAAAGATAATTCAATTATCTATAATTTAGTGGGTCTTGAGTTGAAAAATTCTATATATATCAAAATTTATATATTTTCAATCTTAACTCTTGTAGAATCGAATACCAAACTTAGGACGAATCAAAGGATCTTAGCTCAACTTAGCTTTAAGTGATTTATATAAACATTCTTCATCTAATAAGCACTTAACACACTAGGATCAAGATCATGACATATGAATTCAATTATGAATCAAGAACATGGCGAATAGACCTTCAACCGCGACGCGCGAAGGCTTCCACCGTTATAGCCACCACGACACGGTGCAATCTTGGTGAGCTACTATTTTGGAAAGCCAAACATGGTCCAAATCATATCTAAAAAATTCAAAACATACCTGAGACATGCTACTTACACCCCTGAACATGAATCAACTCAAAAATTTACATCTTGGGATCGAGAAGGTCACTTTAAAAATCATCAAAGTTAAGAGGCCAAAACTTATGCTAAGTCCCCAACACTTAGCTAAATTTTTAGGATTTTTGACTCTTATGCAAGAACTAGGAACTGCACCGAACTAAAAAAAGTACAGGGTGTTGCAATATCTTCCCCTTGGGAATATTTGTCCTCGATTGAGACTGGTCAGACTGAGAGTATTGTACTAAGGAAACTGAGGTCATATACTAAACATGCACAACTGGAAACATGATTACATAACTGAATCTACAACATGGTATATGAACCGAATATCGTGAACTGAACTAATTTCTTGAATACATGCAATGGCATGAGAATGGTTATAAGGTTGAGATAGAAACGAGAGAGTCAACTAATGAGTAACCATTGCCTCAGGATGGATCTAGTTTCATAAAGAAAAGGTGAGAGATTTAGGACCTAAAAACTCAGGGGATAATATTATCTCCCCCTTGGGATTGTTCATCCCTTGAATGATACTGACTTGGCTAAATACTAAGGAAAGGCTGAGATGAACACTAACGAACTGAATCATGACTGAATATCTGAATCTAAAACTAATGCATGATGCATGAACTGATTTGAATTTGCAATTTTACATGAATGCGAACAAACTACCTCTTGCAATGGCCATACTCATGAAATTTCAGATAGTAAGACTAGATTGGAAGATGAAAAAACCATAGAGATTTGTCTGTCTGACTGCTAAATTGGATTGCTCGCTATACAGACTGAATTATACTGAAATCTTATACTCAACTATATATTTCACTTCAAAACTACACTCACTTGAGACTACTGGAAATGTTCACATGGGCACTGATAACTCTACCTACTGGAGTCTGAGCTAAATTGAGTTCTCTCACTATATTCAAGCCTACCCGAATCTACAAAGTGCACATATCATGCAGTAATACTAGTCTGAATCATGAATTCAATACACCCCCCACTTTTACAACTTATCATCTCATAAATAAGTTTTATTGCCATTTCAACAGCTACATTTAACCTCTTACTAGGAATTCATTAATACGCAATGCATTCATCCACTTATACACTAACATGACATTCAAGCCTATATTTATAACTACATATGCACTTCTAAACAAACACCCATAAAAGCATCTTTCTCATATTCTCTAATACCTCTATCAATACCAACTTCCATGCACTATTCTTAGGAAGACAGGTATAAAAATATTCTCAACTAACCAAGTCATACACAAAAAGCATTACCTCAATATTCCTTCAAACTTATAGACTTACATAAAACAAGCATATAATAATCACTACCAACATAAAACATTTAATCTCTCCCATCTACACAATTGTTCATCATCACTATCTCGACCTAAGAAAAGGTCAGTGAAAGGTTAGGACATGAGAACCTAAAGCATGAAAGAATATTATGCATAACTAAGACACTTAACTGAGGCCTGATAAATAGAATATCAATATCATAAACTCATTAAAGAGGTCTAATCTGAGGACATACTGATCATTAAGAGTGTAGCATGAGTACTGGAACTGAACATACTGTAAAGTATGAGTACATGAGTCATGAGCTGCATGACCTAAGTTTGGAGTTCATAAATTCATGGAACATGATTCGTATTGCTGAATGAAGTAGAACTACTCATACTAGGAACAAGAAGAGTACATGATTCTTTATTATGTTCATGGACATGAAATATGATCATGGATCTAATATGTAAGGCATGAGTAGATATTATGATGACTAAAGTACAAAACTTTGCACTAAGATAAGAATGGGTCTGGCATCATCCTCTCTTACTGCTTTTCTACATATACTGCATCACTACTAGGATCTGAGAGTCTGACTTGGTTACTTTTTCTATCATCTTCCCCTTAGCTTAAAGCCACTATTCTAAGTCTGCGGGACCCTTTTAAATAACTCTAAACTAATATAAAATTCTTATCTTTCTATAGCCCCATAATCATCATATAACAACTTAAATACTTAGTAACTTAGAATCCTATAGAGTTTCACTATATCAACATACCCAACATCATCAACCTATATCCATAACTTAGCTGGTAAGAATATCACATACTACATAGCCTCATTCACCATTTAATAGATCAAGGGTACTATCTAAGAACAGACACTTTAAAAACTTAGAAATAGTGCAGTCCCATCAACTTGGTACACCTCTAGATCATAAACACATTATCATACTTAATTTTTCATCAATAAACTTAAATTCTTGCATTCACTGTGTCAAGCCTACTGATTCACCTTTCATACAACTAGCTCCATGAATACAAAATCTACTCAATCCAGATAATGCTATCCCAACTCTACTACTGCTAAACTTCTGGCTTCATTCTTCTAATTCTAGACTGTATGCTATCTTAGGATTCTGGGGAGAGATCTAAAAGTAAATATGACTTTGGATCAGTGCACAAGTTTTCATGATCATGAATAAAGTCCTTCAAACATTGGAACTTAAAAGCACTGATGGGTTACTTTCTAGTGTGCATATAATTCCATAATTATCTATAGGGATTGTTTGAGAAAGATCTATTTGTAGGGATTTGAGCTTGACTATTTCTATTATCTCAAAAAAAATGTAGAGCTGGCATAAGTAGAGCAAGAGGAGAATCTGTATAAGTTTCTTAGAGAACATTTTTATAGCATGATCTGAGACTCAAAAGAAGGAAAATATTTTCTAAATGCCCTGTAGCCTCTCAAAAAAAGTATAGACATCACCGTACCATTCCGCAAGACTCTACTAGACATGACTTCATAGACACCCTAGGACACTTGAACTTTGGGCTTTGATACCAAGTTTGTAATGCCCCAAGACGACCACCTGGACGTCACACCATGCTTAGGACCACAAGTGATCCCAAGATAATCTATGAACTAGCATACTTTTAAGCAACTGAGTTATAATACATTAAATAACAAGTTCTACTATGCGGAAACATAGTTATACTGAAAATATAAAATAGTATATAACTGATAAAGTTTTATAATCTGATAAATCTAAGGAAAGAACTGAATTTACATGACTAACTTTGACTGACATCTATGAACACTCTACTATACTGACTATAGATAGCTGGGACATGCCTCCAGCTACCACTAATCAATACATGCAAATAATAAATTAAGGTACATGAACAATAACTAACTAAAGTCCTCAAAGTAGGAGAACTCATCACATGCGGGCTGGAAACTGCAACTGTCTGGTCATGATGTACGGACTTTTAATAGTACCTACATTATAAAATAACGTAGCCACACAGACATATATGTGGATTATTACTTCTGTAATATACTAAGTAAGCAAGGATGAATGCACTAAGTAAAACATGCATTCTAAGTGTATGTAGACTCACCAATAAGCGGGAATAAACTGAAAGCTAAAAACATCTTAAAACATGAGTGACAAACATAATATGATAATATGGTGAATCATTATGGTTAGTTTCATACAACTATACTTTTTATAATGTAAGTAGAACAGAAGCTGGAAAATAGTAAAACATGGGTACTGTATGAATACTGTATCATGTAAGGCTGAATTGTACTTAGTTTGAATAACTAGGCTGAAACTGTTGAGTACTATGTTTGTGAGGTAAGGACTATCAAAACCATATGAGATAACTGAACATGAATGCATGAAAATTATATTATCTGAGATTGCTAGACTAATTGTATATCTTTTATAGTACTGAGATAATTTGTAATCTAAAAGAATGAAAGATGTAAAATTGAGTATCTAAAAATCTATTCACTTAGTCAAGCAAACCTGAACTAAAAATATATGGAATACTGACTGAGAATATGGTAGCTATCATGTAATCGACATATACCATGTGAGAAATCATGGAGTCCAACATCTAACCCATGTTGAGGAGGGCTATTCTATCATGGCCATTAGAGTAGAACCTGAACTGGAGTGCTCACTAAATTGAGCCCATATTAGGAAAGGGGAAACATTCTCTGGCGAGTCCCCTAAACCTATAGTGGCACGTAGTTTCTGAGAAAGTAGGATGCGCTGAACCCATACTTCCCACTCGATGCTAAATCATACTCTCAACTGAAAGAAACTAAAATACTAACTGGTGCTTGCACTAAAGCTGATAAGATAAGTTGTAACACCCCGAGACTGCACCCTGGGCATCACACGGTGCTTACGACCCCGAAGGACCATAAGCTAACCCATGATTGTTATGTACTATAAGTACTGAATATAATACTAAAATATATATATGTGGAAGAAATCTAAAAATACCTTAAGGTTCTCAAAATACTGAAATAATAGTAATTGAGTATAACTGAAAATAACATTTCAAAACTGAATAACTATCTAGCTAGTTTGAAAGCCTCTAATTACCTGAATATGGAGTTGATGGGACAAACCCCCAACTAACTCTAATGGGAATCACTACTGAACTGCTGAAATACTGAAATAAGTAAAATCTATCCTCAAAATATAAGGACTCACCATTATAACTGCTGCTAATAGCCTGAGCTGCTAAGTATGGCCAGGAACCTGTATGTCTGAACCTATGATATGAGACATCATAGAATAAAGAAAGAGTATGTCTCAGTATGTGGAATATACTGGTATGCTAATTGAGGTAAGGCTGATATACATGGGTTCATATGAATGAGCTGATAACTAACTCTATAAACATCATAAAGTAACTAGATGAGAATACACGCAAAATTATAACTACTGAGCATACTGAACATTCTATAATGTGCATATAGATATACAGTATGTATCTAAGATTATACTAAAATTGAGTATTGAATTCTGATGGCTGAGTAACTAATAACTGATAGCTATGGTTTTGTAGAACTGTTTGAGTTCTTCACTGAATAACGAGACTAAAACTGTGACTGTGGAAGTGTTCATCTAACCAACATACACTGATGTAGACTGATTTGGGGTCCAGCCTGTGACCCCAGTTGGAAGGGTGTTAGCACCTTGCCATAAGATACTAACAATGTTGGGTCAATACTAATCTAGTAGGAATGCCCCCATCCCTAGATTCGCTCGGTGCTGAATCCTACTCCCAACTGAATCAACACTGAACGGATTACTAGACTGTACTAGGCTTGACTGAACTAACACTGATTGTGTTGTTTGATTGTACTAAACTGAGTTCACTAAGTTCTATTGGCTGACTGAGTATTATTATTCTTGGCCATTACTGGGACTAGTCTATAACTACTATAACTAAGTAAACAACTAGATTTAGAGTAATAAATTCAACCAGGACTTGATAGTATAATAGATAAAACATAGCAAATCTTGAAACCATAGCAATAGCCAATTGTTCACAATTCAATCAAAGAGACATTTGTTAAACACGTGGAGGCCATGAACTTATACATGAATGAGAAAACATGCTAATATGTCATGATTACACTATTCAATTCACATGAACATTCTATCAAACAATTGGGGAGCATAATTAATGCACATGATAATGCACAACACACAAGCATTACGACTAAAACTTAAACTTGCAATTTTAAGGGTTTTGGCATGGGAATTACAAAAATCAGCATACATGCTATCTTATGTACATGAAAATTATAATTAAATCTTGAATTGAAAACCTATACAACAACACAAGCATGAATACAACCCAATTTATGCATGTAAATCATGAAACTAAAAACTTGTAGTTTTAAAAAGGGTTCTTGAACTCCAGGGGTGGAAGGAAACCCAAGAATAAAGACCTAACATACCTGAGTGACAGAATTTGTGAAGATTATTGGGGATTTGTTGGAACTTGATCTTGATCTTGATGAACTAGGGTTTATTTCTTGAGAGGATTTTGTGAATAATTAACGTATTTTTCCCTTTAGGGAGTTTAATTTCGTGTTTTGGCTAAATTGGGTGAGGGGAAAAAGACCTAATTGCCCTTTGAAAGTCAGAGTATAATGAGCAAAATATGCCCTGTGATGCGTTAGGTGACGCGCTACGTCAATGGTGTCAACACGATGGCCGACGCACCACATTGATGTTGTCGAGACTAGTGAATGCGATGTTTCGAGATTGCATTGGCTTGCTGTTTTGGTCATCCAAACATGACCCAAACGATGCTCGAAAATTTTGAAAATCACCCAAGATGACCTATTGACATCCCTGATTATGAATCAATTTAAAAATCAATAATCTAAGGTCATAAAGATAAAAATAAGATCATCCAATTACGAAGGCTAAAAATAACTTTAAGTCTTAACACTTACCTAAATTTTTCAAAGTTTGGGACCCCTTATTACAAGCTATATGGGACTGAGTTTAACTAGAACTTTTATGGGGTCTTATAATATCTCTTTCTTGGGAATATTTTTCCTTAAGTAAGACCGACTGAACTAAGACAAAATGAGGAAATATACTTACATTGACATGCAGAACTGACGCATGACTAAATTCTGGAGACATGACTTATGACTAAACTATTTCATGAATGCATGAATGATGTGAGAATCCTATGCAGCTGTAAGTAAGTATGGAATATAGTAAATCTGAGGAAGGCTGTTATCTTATGCTGATTCTAAGTTGGTGGAGAAGAGGTGAGGACAGTTGGTTCGTATGTCTGCCTTTGCTTCCTAAGTATCCCCCTCAACGGACTGATTCCGCCAAAGAACTTTGACCAAATGAACTTATTTTTTCCCTTATTTGTTCCTTAGTCTACGAATATGACGATTAAGGATTTTGACTGGGACTTCCTTATAAGAGAAACTATTCTAAACATTTACAGTCTCTATAGGGACTACAACTGCTGGTCACCTGTGCACTTCTTTAACAAGGAGACATGAAATATTGGGTGTACTGATGCTAAGTTTGCAGATAACTCAAGCTCATAAGCTACCTTACTGTAATGACTTAGAATCCTATAAGGACCAATATATCGGGGACTAAGCTTCCCCTTCTTACCAAGTCTCTTCACCCCTTTCATGGGAGAGATTTTCAAATACACATAATCACTAATCTCAAATTCAAGATCTTTTCTTATCACATATGTATAAGATATCTGGCGGGTCTGGGTTGTCTTAAGCCTCTCCCTAATCAACTTTACTTTCTCTAAGGCATCAAAAACTAAGTCAGGCCCCACTACTATGGCCTTACCTACCTCAAAACAACCAATGAGAGATCTATATCTTCTCTCATAAAGAGCCTCAAACGGAGCCATCTAAATACTGGAATGATAGCTGTTATTATACGCGAACTTAAACAAAGATAAGTGGTCATCCCAATTACCCTTAAAGTCAACAACACACACTTTCAATGCAACATGGTGCTAATGACCCCGAGGGACCACAAGCTAACCCATGACTGATATCTGTACCTGTATATTGAAAATCATAATATAATAATGCAGAATACATAGAACTGTAAGGACATAAGGTTCAACTGAATATAATCATATGGGTGAAAATACCCAAAATAGCTCAATCTGCACGTAAATCTGAACATAAATCTGAAAGCCTCTAAACTATCTGAATAAGGAGTTGAAGGAACATGTCTCCAACTAACTCTAAAAAATTGAACTGAAGAAATAAATAAATGAATCAAATCATATTGTCCTCAAATCAATGAGGACTCATTGTGTCTTTGCGACTGGAATGCTACCGCTATTACTGGGCTGGAGCTTGTGTCTCGGAACCTATGGTGTAACATAAAAAGAAAGCACCATAGCGCAAATGTGTCAATACAACTGGAGTACTGAGTATACGAGGAAGGTAGGCTGAACATAAAGGGTTTTATGCATGAACAACACTGACTGACTAATATGAACGTGGGAGTGCAAACACACATATATAGAAACTGGGACCGTGAATACGTGATAGCATGACCTGTAATCTAGTACATGGTTTACTGATAACCTGGACGACTGTATCTGATAGTCCTGTATATACTAAAATCTGAAGAACGTCCTGAGTTTTTTTAATGAGACTGATACTGAAACTGTGGGAAGTAGTGTTTAACCGATATGCCCCATGTATGCTGTTATGGCTAAGCTGGGGTCCAATCTCTGCCCTGATTAGAAGTGTCAATACCGTGCCATGGGTAAGGACAGCCTATGAGTGACCCTTATCTGGTGGGTACTCAATGAGAATGGTGGGAACCCTAAACTGACAGGTTAAGCCACCTCATTAACCCTAATTTGATGGGTTAAGATGTCTCAACCTACACTGGGTACGTAGTTTTGGAACACAAGGATGACTACAAAGAATCACATCCTGAAATGGTGGGTGAGTTCCTATCCTTGGGTTCACTCGGTTCTAACCTCTACTCTAATCTGGAGGGACTGGACATGAATAACTGACTGTGCATGACTTAAATTAACTCAAAACGGAGTGTTTTTGGCACCTGGAACTGACTTAGGCAGTACCCAAGTGATTGCCTAAGCTAGGTTGGGCGGCGCCTAACCAATCGCCTATGCTTGGTTTGGGCAGCGCCTAACCAATCGCCTATCCTTACTGTCTCTCCCGAAAATAGGCACAACTTTTCGCTCGGGTATTGGATAAGGCGAAATTGGTATCGTTGGAAAGCTAATTCAATTCTCTAAAATTTGGTGGGTCTAAATCAGAGAAAATACCACATTAAAATTGAGTTATACTCATTCAATGACTTGGGTACCGAAACCCTTTTGGAATGCTTTCCAAAAGTGAGAAGTGAACTAGGTACCTCTGTCTGAGATGATATATAGTGGAACACCGTGTAACCTGAATAATTCCCTGATATAGAGTTTGGCATAATCCTCAGCGGAATAAGAAGTACGAACAGGAAGGAAATGAGCTAACTTGGTATTCTACCTATAATGACCCAGACTGAATCATGCTGATGACGAGTTCTAGGCAAACCCGTCATGCAGCACATGTTAACTTCTTCCCAATTCCATGTAGGAATGGTAAACTCTTGCATGGAACCACTAGGTTTCTGATGCTCTATCTTAACCTACTAACATGTAGAGTACTTAGCCACAAACTCTGCAACATCTCTCTTCATCCCACTCCACCAATAGATCTCCCGCATATCGTGGTACATCTTAGTGGCACCTGGTTGAATAGAGTATCGCACCATACGCTTTGCAAGTATTCGCTGCCTTAACTCATTTACACCTGGAACACATAGACGACCCTGGCAATGAAGACACCATCTCCCCCTTGGGAGAAAACCTCAACTTTTTGATTCTGAACTGACTCTTTGAGCTTGACAAGGCTAGTATCCCTGTCTTGTTTCTCTTTTACCTCGGAAACTTTAGATGACTTTGAACTACTATGAACACATACACCACCCTCTGAAGAATCGACTAAGCAAACACCTAGTCTGGCAAGCTGATGGATCTTCTGAGCCATCTTCTTCTTACTATCGTCAACGTGAGAAATACTACCCATGGAGAGTCGACTGAGAGTGCCGGCCACAACATTGGCCTTGCCCGGATGATAAAGAACACTCATGTCGTAATCCTTCAAGAGCTCTAACCACCTTCTCTGGTGAAGATTTAGATCTTTTTAGGAAAAGACATACTGGAGGATTTTATGGCCTTTGAAGACATCTACATGAACTCCATAGAGATAATTTCTCCAAATCTTCAAGGCAAAAACTACTGCTGCTAACTCAAGATCATGAGTAGGATAATTCTTCTCATGTGGCTTTAACTGTCTGGAGGCATAGGCTATGACCTTACCATGATACATTAGGACACAACCTAAACCCACTCTGGATGCATCACAATAGACTACAAAACCATCTGAACCATCTAGAATAGCTAGAACTGGAGCGGAGGTGAGTCAAGTCTTCAACTCTTGAAAGCTCTTCTCGCATAAATCTGACCACTGAAACTTAATCTTCTTCTGAGTCAATCTGGACATGGGAGATGAAATAGAAGAAAATCCCTCGACAAACCGTCTGTCATAGCCATCCAAACCCAAGAAACTCCTAATATCTGATAGAGATATGGGTTTGGGCCAATTTCTTACTACCTCAGTTTTCTAAGGATCTACTCTAATTCCATCATCAGAAATAATATGGCCAAGTAAAGCTACTGATCTTAGCCAAAATTTACACTTGCTGAACTTAGCAAATAACTGGTGATCCCCAAAAGTTTGAAGAACAATCCTGAGATGGTCTGCATGATCACGCTCTGTGCGAGAATAGACCAGAATATCATCTATGAAGACTATGACAAACATGTCCAAGTACTGCTTGAACACATGGTTCATAAAATCCATAAAAGCTGTAGGGGAATTGGTAAGACCAAATGACATGACTAAAAATTCAAAGTGACCATACCGAGTACGGAAAGCTATTTTTGGAATGTCACATTCTCTAACTCTAAGCTGATAATAGCCTGATCTGAGGTCTATCTTGGAGAAGTAACTGGCACCCTGAAGTTAGTCAAATAGATCATCAATCCTGGAAAGAGGATATCTGTTCTTGACCGTGACCTTGTTGAGTTGATGGTAATCAATACACATCCTGAGAGAACCATCTTTCTTGTGCATGAATAATACTGGCGCACCCCATGGGGAAATACTGGGTCTGATGAATCCCTTATCTAAGAGATCTTTCAACTGATCTTTCAGTTCCTTGACTTCTGCTGGTGCCATTCTGTATGGAGGAATAGAAATAGGTTGAGTATCCAGAAGAAGGTCTATGCCAAAGTCTATTTCCCTTTTGGGATAAATGCCTAGAAGATCTTCGGGAAAGACATCTGAGTATTCATTAGCAAGAGGGACTATTTTGAGGTTGGGAGATTCAGAACTAGAATCTTTAAAATGCACGAGATGATACACACACCCCTTAGAAATCATGTTCCTTGCTCGAAGGTAGGAAACAAGTTAACCCCTGAACGCTGAAATGCTACCCTTCAACTCTAGAAAAGGCTCATTCGGGAACTGTAACTGAACTATCCTATTTCTACAGTCAACTGTGGCATAGCAGGAATGAAGCCAATTCATGCCAAGAATGACATCAAAATCAGTCATCTCTAACTCCACTAAATCTACTGACGTGGATTTCTGAGATATTATAACCTGGCAGTTCCTGTATTCCCGCTGGGCTATGATAGTTTTACCCACTGGGGTAGAGACTGAGAAGGGCTGTTATAAGACTTCGGGACTGATTCCAAAATCGCCAGCTATGTATGGAGTAACAAAAGAGAAAGATTCACCTGGGTCTCTCAAAGCATAAACATGAACATGGAAAATCTGTAACATACCAGTAACGACATTAGGAGAATTTTCCTGATCCTACCAGAACTGAAGAGCATAGAATCTGTTTGGGCGTTGCGCACTGGTAGCACTGGAAATAGCACCCTGCTGGTTCGGGCAACTAGACTGAGCTGTAGAATGATTTTGCTGACCCTGAAGACTTGACTGCTGACACTCCCTAATCCTGTGGTCTGGCTTGCCACAACCAAAATAGACATCACTATTAGCTCTGCAAATGCCCTTGTGGTTCTTACCACAAGTTTGACAAAGGGGATTCGTTCGGGCACTGCTAACACTGCCTTGAGATTTAGAGCCTGGCGCTTTGTCTCTATTGTCATCTCTGAACTTCGGCACTGGAGCGCTGGCAGAGAAAGGAGCTGGAATGGCTGACTTAGAGCAAAACTATGAGCGGTTTTCTCCATCTGACTTGGGGTGAGCAAAGTTGAAATTACCTGACCTTGCTCTGTTGTTCTGCCTCTCCCTAGTATTAAACTTATGCTCTTCTACTTGCTGGGCATGGGTCATGAGTTTGGTTAAGGTCATATCACTGATCAACATCGTAGACCTACACTCATTTACCACGCTATCGTTGACTTCTGATACAAACTTGCTCATCTTAGATCTATTGTCTGCAACCACAGGAGGAGCATACCTGGATAGCTAAGTAAATATGAGAGAATACTCCCTAACCATCATATTGCCCTTCCTGAGGTTGATGAACTCAAGAACTTTGGCTTCCCTCATCTCTTGGGGAAAGAATCTGTCTAAGAAGGCTGTGACAAATTCCTCCCACTCGATAGGGCCTGTATAATCTAACCTCTCAGACTTTCACTGTTTGTACCAATCATGAGCAACATCCTATAACAGGTAGGCGGATAACTTAGAACTCTCAATAGAAGTAACATCCATGATGTCAATGACCTTCTGGACTTGGTCAATGAACTCCTGAGGGTCCTCATTAGACTTAGACCTATGGAAAGATGGAGGGTTCATTTGGGTAAAGTCCCGAACCCTAGCTTCTTTGGGATTGGCCAATGGATTGGCTGGAGTGATTGGTGGCCATTCAGTCCATGCAGCCATGGACTGAGCAAGTGTGGGAAATACGGCTCTAAACTCCGCATGGGAAACATGTTTGCCCGAAGGATCTTCGGGCTTAGGAGTTGGCTGGTTTCTTCTCTTAGGGGCCATGGTCTGGAATAAGAGAAGAATGGATTAGACTAAGAGTTTAACTTATGATTACACTCACTAGCATAAAATGAATAATGAACAAAGGGGACTATTCCTAAAACATATTATAGCCTCACGCACATAAATGTGGCGTACAACACACCCATGTACAAGACTCTACTAGATGCGGCTTTCATACTTCCTAGGACTCTATTGAGCCTTAGGCTCTGATACTAAGTTTGTAACACTCCGATTCATTAAACTAAAATGTGACACGGTGCTCATGACATTGAGGGACCACAAGCTAACCCATGACTGGTATCTGTAACTGTATACTGCAAATCATGATATAGTAATGCAGAATACATAGAACTGTAAGGCCTTAAGGTTCAACTGAATACAATCATGTGGGTGAAAATACTCAAAACAACTCAATCTGAACATAAATCTAAACATAAATCTGAAAGCCTCTAAACTATCTGAAAATAAGGAGTTGAGGGAATATGTCTCCAACTAACTCCGTAAAACTAAACTAAAGAAATAAATAAATGAATCAAATCATATTGTCCTCAAATCAAGGAAGACTCACTGTGTCTCTGCGACTAGAATGCTATCGCTACTGCTGGGCTAGAGCTTGTGTCTCGGAATGTAACATGAAAAGAAAGAACCATAGTGCAAATGCGTCAGTAAAACTGGAGTACTGAGTATAGAGGAAGGTAGGACGAACATATAGGGTTTCATGCATGAAAAACACTGACTGACTAATATGAACGTAGGAGTGGAAACACACATATATAGAAACTAGGACCTTGAACACGTGATGGCATAACCTGTAAGCTAGTACATGGTTTACTGATAACTGTTATGACTAATACTGAAACTGATAACATGGACGACTGTATCTAACAGTCCTGTATATACCAAAATCTGAAGAATACCCTGAGTTCTTTTACTGAGACTGATACTGAAACTGTGGGAAGTAGTGTTTAACCAACATGCCTTATGTATGCCGTTATGGCTAAGCTGAGGTAAATCTCTGCCTCGACTGGAGGGGGTCAATACCGTGCCATGAGTAAGGACAACCTATGAGTGAGCCTTATCTGGCGTATACTCAATGAGAATGATGGGAACCCTAACTAACGGGTTAAGCCACCTCATCAACCCTAATCTGATGGGTTAAGATATCTCAACCTACGCTGGCTACGTAGTTCTGGAACACAAGGATGACTACTAAGAATCACACCCTGAACTGGCGGGTGAGTTCCCATCCTTGGGTTTACTCGATGCTATCCTCTACTCCCATCTGGAGGGACTGGAGATGAATAATTCACTGTGAATGACTTAATCTTACTGAATTCCATTGATTGGCAAAATGTTCTGATATCTGACAACTGACTAAGATCATAAGGTTTTCCTGAGTTACATGGATGACTAAAGTCTATGGAATCATAGGTTGAGTTTGGATATCGTGAAACATGACATGGATATAGGCACACAACTATAGTTTTTGGGTACAAGTACCCCTAGGACTCGATGGAAGGAAACTGACACACATGACTGACTTGATCGTAAGAGTAGAGTCCATAATTTATAATATCATAAGTAGGGATCTCATACTAAGCATGGTTATCAACAATGTATTCCAGGGAAAGGTTTCATATCACATGGAAGTACTTGCACAATCTTCATATCATGTTCATTGCATAATCATATTGGCAACACATACCAATAGCGTATAAGTTCATGTGGATTGCATGGTTATCATACATCTTGTTCATAAGTAGGATTTGCAAGTAAACATAGCATAATCTCATAAGAATAGTTCATGAGTATTCCAACAACATTTACAAGGTACATTATCAACATAGAAGTCATTTTAACATAAGGGCATATCATGAATCCTTCACTTATTCACAATTTAGCTATATTGCATGATTTCTACTTTCTTAGGCATTTTATCAAACACCTTACATGCACATCTTAAGAATAGGTGAAATCATCAAATTATACATCATGAACAACCAAATTTACATGTTTCCAACTCATATGATATCATGAAATTCAAAAAAAATATATAAAGATTCCATCTTGGAAATCACCCAATATAAAAAACATGATCATCAACACCCAAAAATATAGAAATCATACTTTATAATGAAAAAGAGGGTTTTTGAGCATTATGGATGAAAGGGATCCATAAATCAACTCACTCATACCTTAGAAGGAAGATTCTTGATGATTGATGGAGGAATATTCTTGAAATCGAATCTTCAAGCTTAGTTATGCAACCCTAGTTGTTTTTCTATTTTAGTGCTCTTGGATGATGAGCTTTGAGTGATAATAGGGTTGTAATAGGCTTATAAGCTATATATTTCATAGGGTTAAGTTTAGGGACGTGTAAGAAGTGTTAAAACACTTAATTACCCTTGAAATAACTTAAAACGGAGTGTTTTTGGCAACTGGAACTGACTTGGGCGGCGCCCTAGTGATTGCTAAGTTAGGTTGGGTAGCGCCTAACCAATCGCTTATGCTTGGGTTGGGTGGTGCCTAACCAATCGCCTATTCTTACTGTCTCTCACGAAAATGGGCATAACTTTTCGCTCGGGTATTGGATCAAGCGAAATTAGTATTGTTGGAAAGCTAATTCGATTCTCTACAATTTGGTGGGTCTAAATCAGCCAATATACCACACTAACATCAATTTATACTCATTCAATAATGACCCTTGCAAAATCAAACACTAAAACTTGATGGATTTAAAAACTCTTAGCTTGTATTAGCTTAAGTGACTCATATGAACATGCTTAATGCATCATAAGCTATCGTATCACTAGGATATTCATTGTAAGTCATGTACTCATGTATGAATCACAGGATAGGAGAGTTCATACGTAGGAATACTTATTAACTTCCTAGATTGGAAACATGAGGGGTATTACAATATCTCCCCCTTGGTAACATTAATTCTCGAATGAGAATTTACTGAGAAGGGATACAAGACAATAGAACCTAAACTGAACATAAAGAGCTGAAACTTGATCTCATGAGTGATATGCTAAACATACTGAACTCGTATATATCTGATGCACAGACAATTGACACATGAATGCATGACTGAGTATGAAACGGTTAATAGGTACCAAGTTTATACTGGAAACATGAACACGAAAGTGAATAAGATTAAGGAGAACTGTTACCTTGAGCTTGATCTGAATTGGCGGGGAAGAGTTAAGGATACTTGGTACACGTATCTGCTTCTGCTTCCAAAGTAGCTCCCTCGCGAGACTGATTTTGCCAAAGAACCTTGACTAGAGGGACATTTTTGTTCCTTAATCTATGAGTCTGATAATCTAAGATTTCGACTGGAATCTCTTCATAGGAGAGGATGTTCTGAATGTCAATGCCTTGAATAGGGACTACAACTGCTGGGTCACCTATGCACTTCTTTGGCAAAGAGACATGGAATACTGGATGGACTGAGGCTAGATCTGAAGGCAACTCAAGCTCATAAGCTACCTTGCTGAAGTGATAAAGAATTCTGAAGGGACCGACATACCGAGGACAGAGTTTCCCTTTCTTGATGAACCTCTTCACTTCCTTCATGGGAGAGATCTTAAGATAGACATAGTCATTGACCTCAAACTCGAGATCCTTTCTACGAACATCTGCATAGGACTACTGTCGGCTCTGAGCAACCCGGAGTCTCTCTCTTATCAACTGAACTTTCTCTAAGGCGTCAAATACTAAGTCAGGACCTATGATTGAGGCCTCACTAACTTAGAACCAACCAATCAGAGATCTATATCTCCTACCATAGAGAACTTCAAATGGAGCCATCTGAATACTAGAATAATAGCTATTGTTGTATGCAAACTCAATCAAAGGCAAGTGGTCTTCCCAACTTCCCTTGAAGTCAATTGCCCACACCCTTAGCATATCTTCAAGAGTCTAAATGGTGCTCTCTGCTTGACCATCTGTCTAAGGATGAAATGCTGTGCTGAGATGGACTTGGGTACCGAGACCCTTTTCGAATGCTTTCCAAATATGAGAAGTGAACTGGGTACCTCTGTCTGAGATGATAGATAGTGGAACACCGTGTAACCTGGCTAACTCCCTGATATAGAGTTTGGCATAATCCTCAGCGGAATAAGAAGTATGAACAGAAAGGAAATGAGCTGAGTTAGTCATTCTATCTATAATGACCCAGACTGAATGATGCTGATGACGAGTTCTAGGTAAACCGGTCATGAAGTCCATGTTAACTTCTTCCCACTTCCAAGTAGGAATGGTAAA
>NC_061121.1:201580484-201590151 GCF_002878395.1 Capsicum annuum
ATAAGGACCAATATATCGGGGACTAAGCTTCCCCTTCTTACCAAGTCACTTCACCCCTTTCATGGTAGAGATTTTCAAATACACATAATCACTAATCTCAAATTCAAGATCTTTTTTTATCACATATGTATAAGATATCTGGCGGGTCTGGGTTGTCTTAAGCCTCCCCCTAATCAACTTTACTTTCTCTAAGGCATCAAAAACTAAGTCAGGCCCCACTACTATGGCCTTAACTACCTCAAAACAACCAATGAGAGATCTATATCTTCTCTCATAAAGAGCCTCAAATGGAGCCATCTAAATACTGGAATGATAGCTGTTATTATACGCGAACTCAAACAAAGATAAGTGGTCATCCCAATTACCCTTAAAGTCAACAACACACACTTTCAATGCAACATGGTGCTAATGACCCCGAGGGACCACAAGCTAACCCATGACTGATATCTGTACCTGTATATTACAAATCATAATATAATAATGCAGAATACATAGAACTATAAGGACATAAGGTTCAACTGAATATAATCATATGGGGGAAAATACCCAAAATAGCTCAATCTGAACGTAAATCTAAACATAAATCTGAAAGCCTCTAAACTATCTGAATAAGGAGTTGAAGGAACATGTCTCCAACTAACTCCAAAAAATTGAACTGAAGAAATAAATAAATGAATCAAATCATATTGTCCTCAAATCAATGAGGACTTATTGTGTCTTTGCGACTGGAATGCTACCGCTATTACTGGGCTGGAGCTTGTGTCTCGGAACCTATGGTGTAACATAAAAAGAAAGCACCATAGCGTAAATGTGTCAATACAACTGGAGTACTGAGTATACGAGGAAGGTAGGCTGAACATAAAGGGTTTTATGCATGAACAACACTGACTGACTAATATGAACGTGGGAGTGCAAACACACATATATAGAAACTGGGACCGTGAATACGTGATAGCATGACCTGTAATCTAGTACATGGTTTACTAATAACTGTCATGACTGATACTAAAACTGATAACCTGGACGACTGTATCTGACAGTCCTGTATATACTAAAATCTGAAGAACGTCCTGAGTTTTTTTAATGAGACTGATACTGAAACTGTGGGAAGTAGTGTTTAACCGACATGCCCCATGTATGCTGTTATGGCTAAGCTGGGGTCCAATCTCTGCCCTGATTAGAAGTGTCAATACCGTGCCATAGGTAAGGACAGCCTGTGAGTGACCCTTATCTGGTGGGTACTCAATGAGAACGGTGGGAACCCTAAACTGACAGGTTAAGCCACCTCATTAACCCTAATCTGATGGGTTAAGATGTCTCAACCTACACTAGGTACATAGTTTTGGAACACAAGGATGACTACAAAGAATCACATCCTGAACTGGTGGGTGAGTTCCTATCCTTGGGTTCACTCGGTTCTAACCTCTACTCTAATCTGGAGGGACTGGACATGAATAATTGACTGTGCATGACTTAAATTAACTCAAAATGGAGTGTTTTTGGCACCTGGAACTGACTTAGGCAGTGCCCAAGTGATTGCCTAAGCTAGGTTGGGCGGCGCCTAACCAATCGCCTATCCTTACTGTCTCTCCCGAAAATAGGCACAACTTTTCGCTCGGGTATTGGATAAGGCAAAATTGGTATCGTTGGAAAGCTAATTCAATTCTCTAAAATTTGGTGGGTCTAAATCAGACAAAATACCACATTAAAATTGAGTTGTACTCATTCAACGACTTGGGTACCGAAACCCTTTTGGAATGCTTTCCAAAAGTGAGAAGTGAACTGGGTACCTCTGTCTGAGATGATATATAGTGGAACACCGTGTAACCTGAATAATTCCCTGATATAGAGTTTGGCATAATCCTCAGCGGAATAAGAAGTACGAACAGGAAGGAAATGAGCTGACTTGGTATTCTATCTATAATGACCCAGACTGAATCATGCTGATGACGAGTTCTAGGCAAACCCGTCATGCAGCACATGTTAACTTCTTCCCAATTCCAAGTAGGAATGGTAAGCTCTTGCATGGAACCACTAGGTTTCTGATGCTCTATCTTAACCTGCTAACATGTAGAGTACTTAGCCACAAAATCTGCAACATCTCTCTTCATCCCACTCCACCAATAGATCTCCCGCATATCGCGGTACATCTTAGTGGCACCTGGTTGAATAGAGTATCGGACCATACGCTTTGCAAGTATTCGCTGCCTTAACTCATCTACACCTGGAACACATAGACGACCCTGACAATGAAGACACCATCTCCCCCTTGGGAGAAAACCTCAACTTTTTGATTCTGAACTGACTCTTTGAGCTTGACAAGGCTAGTATCCCTATCTTATTTCTCTTTCACCTCGGAAACTTTAGATGACTTTGAACTACTATGAACACATACACCACCCTCTGAAGAATTGACTAAGCAAATGCCTAGTGTGGCAAGCTGATGGATCTTCTGAGCCATCTTTTTCTTACTATCGTCAACGTGAGAAATACTACCCATGGAGAGTCGACTGAGAGCGCCGGCCACAACATTGACCTTGCCCGGATGATAAATAACACTCATGTCGTAATCCTTAAAGAGCTCTAACCACCTTCTCTGGTGAAGATTTAGATCATTTTAGGAAAAGACATACTGGAGGATTTTATGGTCTTTGAAGACATCTACATGAACTCCATAGAGATAATTCCTCCAAATCTTCAAGGCAAAAACTACTGCTGCTAACTCAAGATCATGAGTAGGATAATTCTTCTCATGTGGCTTTAACTGTCTGGAGGCATAGGCTATGACCTTACCATGATACATGAGGACACAACCTAAACCCACTCTGGATGCATCACAATAGACTACAAAACCATCTAAACCATCAGGAATAGCTAGAACTGGAGCGGAGGTGAGTCAAGTCTTCAACTCTTGAAAGCTCTTCTCGCATAAATCTGACTACTGAAACTTAATCTTCTTTTGAGTCAATCTGGACATGGGAGATGAAATAGAAGAAAATCCCTTGACAAACCATCTGTAATAGCCATCCAAACCCAAGAAACTCCTAATATCTGATAGAGATATGGGTTTGGGCCAATTTCTTACTGCCTCAGTTTTCTAAGAATCTACTCTAATTCCATCATTAGAAATAATATGGCCAAGTAAAGCTACTGATCTTAGCCAAAATTTGCACTTACTGAACTTAGCAAATAACTGGTGATCCCCAAAAGTTTGAAGAACAATCCTGAGATGGTCTGCATGATCACGCTCTGTGCGAGAATAGACCAGAATATCATCTATGAAGACTATGACAAACATGTCCAAGTACTGCTTGAACACATGGTTCATAAAATCCATAAAAGCTGTAGGGGAATTGGTAAGACCAAATGACATGACTAAAAATTCAAAGTGACCATACCGAGTACGGAAAGCTATTTTTGGAATGTCACATTCTCTAACTCTAAGCTGATAATAGCCTGATCTGAGGTCTATCTTGGAGAAGTAACTGGCACCCTGAAGTTAGTCAAATAGATCATCAATCCTGGAAAGAGGATATCTGTTCTTGACCGTGACCTTGTTGAGTTGATGGTAATCAATACACATCCTGAGAGAACCATCTTTCTTGTGCATGAATAATACTGGCGCACCCCATGGGGAAATACTGGGTCTGATGAATCCCTTATCTAAGAGATCTTTCAACTGATCTTTCAGTTCCTTGACTTCTGCTGGTGCCATTCTGTATGGAGGAATAGAAATAGGTTGAGTATCCAGAAGAAGGTCTATGCCAAAGTCTATTTCCCTTTTGGGATAAATGCCTAGAAGATCTTCGGGAAAGACATCTGAGTATTCATTAGCAAGAGGGACTATTTTGAGGTTGGGAGATTCAGAACTAGAATCTTTAAAATGCACGAGATGATACACACACCCCTTAGAAATCATGTTCCTTGCTCGAAGGTAGGAAACAAGTTAACCCCTGAACGCTGAAATGCTACCCTTCAACTCTAGAAAAGGCTCATTCGGGAACTGTAACTGAACTATCCTATTTCTACAGTCAACTGTGGCATAGCAGGAATGAAGCCAATTCATGCCAAGAATGACATCAAAATCAGTCATCTCTAACTCCACTAAATCTACTGACGTGGATTTCTGAGATATTATAACCTGGCAGTTCCTGTATTCCCGCTGGGCTATGATAGTTTTACCCACTGGGGTAGAGACTGAGAAGGGTTGTTCTAAGACTTCGGGACTGATTCCAAAATCGCCAGCTATGTATGGAGTAACAAAAGAGAAAGATTCACCTGGGTCTATCAAAGCATAAACATGAACATGGAAAATCTGTAACATACCAGTAACGACATTAGGAGAATTTTCCTGATCCTACCAGAACTGAAGAGCATAGAATCTGTTTGGGCGTTGCGCACTGGTAGCACTGGAAATGGCACCCTGCTGGTTCGGGCGACTAGACTGAGCTGTAGAATGATTTTGCTGACCCTGAAGACTTGACTACCGACACTCCCTAATCCTGTGGTCTAGCTTGCCACAACCAAAATAGACATCACTATTAGCTCTGCAAATGCCCTTGTGGTTCTTACCACAAGTTTGACAAAGGGAACTCGTTCTGGCACTGCTAACACTGCCTTGAGATTTAGAGCCTGGCGCTTTGTCTCTATTGCCATCTCTAAACTTTGGCACTGGAGCGCTGGCAGAGGAAGGAGCTGGAACGACTGACTTAGAGCAAAACTATGAACGGTTTCCTCCATCTGACTTGGGGTGAGCAAAGTTGAAATTACCTGACCTTGCTCTGTTGTTCTGCCTCTCCCTAGTATTAAACTTCTGCTTTTCTACTTGCTGGGCATGGGTCATGAGTTTGGTTAAGGTCATATCACTGATCAACATCGTAGACCTACACTCATTTACCACGCTATCGTTGACTTCTGATACAAACTTGCTCATCTTAGATCTATTGTCTGCAACCACAGGAGGAGCATACCTGGATAGCTAAGTAAATATGAGAGAATACTCCCTAACCATCATATTGCCCTTCCTGAGGTTGATGAACTCAAGAAATTTGGCTTCCCTCAGCTCTTGGGGAAAGAATCTGTCTAAGAAGGCTGTGACAAATTCCTCCCACTCGATAGGGCCTGTATGATCTAACCTCTCAGACTTTCACTGTTTGTACCAATCATGAGCAACATCTTATAACTGGTAGGCGGATAACTTAGAACTCTCAATAGAAGTAACATCCATAATGTCAATGACCTTCTGGACTTGGTCAATGAACTCCTGAGGGTCCTCATCAGACTTAGACCTATGGAAAGATGGAGGGTTCATTTGGGTGAAGTCCCGAACCGTAGCTTCTTTGGGATTGGCCAATGGATTGGCTGGAGTGAATGGTGGCCATTCAGTCCATACAGCCATGGACTGAGCAAGTGTGGGAAATACGGCTCTAAACTCCGCATGGGAAACATGTTTGCCCGAAGGATCTTCGGGCTTAGGAGTTGGCTGGTTTCTTCTCTTAGGGGCCATGGTCTGGAATAAGAGAAGAATGGATTAGACTAAGAGTTTAACTTATGATTACACTCACTAGCATAAAATGAATAATGAACAAAGGGGACTATTCCTAAAACATATTATAGCCTCACGCACATAAATGTGGCGCACAACACACCCATGTACAAGACTCTACTAGATGCGGCTTTCATACTTCCTAGGACTCTATTGAGCCTTAGGCTCTGATACTAAGTTTGTAACACTTCGATTCACTAAACTGAAATGTGACACGGTGCTCATGACACCGAGGGACTACAAGCTAACCCATGACTGGTATCTGTAACTGTATACTGCAAATCATGATATAGTAATGCAGAATACATAGAACTGTAAGGCCTTAAGGTTCAACTAAATACAATCATGTGGGTAAAAATACTCAAAACAACTCAATCTGAACATAAATCTAAACATAAATCTGAAAGCCTCTAAACTATCTGAATAAGGAGTTGAGGGAACATGTCTCCAACTAACTCCGTAAAACTAAACTAAAGAAATAAATAAATGAATGAAATCATATTGTCCTCAAATCAAGGAGGACTCACTGTGTCTCTGCGACTAGAATGCTACCGCTATTACTGGGCTGGAGCTTATGTCTCGGAACCTATGGTGTAATATGAAAAGAAAGAACCATAGCGCAAATGCGTCAGTAAAACTGGAGTATTGAGTATAGAGGAAGGTAGGACGAACATATAGGGTTTCATGCATGAAAAACACTGACTGACTAATATGAACGTAGGAATGGAAACACACATATATAGAAACTAGGACTGTGAACACGTGATGGCATAACCTGTAAGCTAGTACATGGTTTACTGATAACTGTTATGACTGATACTGAAACTGATAACATGGACGACTGTATCTAACAGTCCTGTATATACCAAAATCTGAAGAATACCCTGAGTTCTTTTACTGAGACTGATATTGAAACTGTGGGAAGTAGTGTTTAACCAACATGCCTTATGTATGCCGTTATGGCTAAGCTGAGGTAAATCTCTGCCTCGACTGGAGGGGGTCAATACCGTGCCATGAGTAAGGACAACCTATGAGTGAGCCTTATCTGGCGTATACTCAATGAGAATGATGGGAACCCTAACTAACGGGTTAAGCCACCTCATCAACTCTAATCTGATGGGTTAAGATATCTCAACCTACGCTGGCTACGTAGTTCTGGAACACAAGGATGACTGCTAAGAATCACACCCTGAACTGGCGGGTGAGTTCCCATCCTTGGGTTTACTCGATGCTATCCTCTACTCCCATCTGGAGGGACTGGACATGAATAATTCACTGTGCATGACTTAATCTTACTGATTTCCATTAATTGGCAAAATGTTCTGATATCTGACAACTGACTAAGATCATAAGGTTTTCCTGAGTTACATGGATGACTGAAGTCTATGGAATCATAGGTTGAGTTTGGATATCGTGAAACATGACATGGATATAGGCACACAACTATAGTTTTTGGGTACAAGTACCCCCAGGACTCGATGGAAGGAAACTGACACACATGACTGACTTGATCGTAAGAGTAGAGTCCATAATTTATAATATCATAAGTAGGGATCTCATACTAAGCATGGTTATCAACAATGTATTGCAGGGAAAGGTTTCATATCACATGGAAGTACTTTCACAATCTTAATATCATGTTCATTGCATAATCATATTGGCAACACATACCAATAGCATGGAAGTTCATGTGGATTGCATGACTATCATACATCTTGTTCATAAGTAGGATTTGCAAGTAAACATAGCATAATCTCATAAGAATAGTTCATGAGTATTCCAACAACATTTATAAGGTACATTATCAACATAGAAGTCATTTTAACATAAGGGCATATCATGAATCCTTCACTTATTCACAATTTAGCTATATTGCATGATTTCTACTTTCTTAGGCATTTTATCAAACACCTTACATGCACATCTTAAGAATAGGTGAAATCATCAAATTATACATCATGAACAACCAAATTTACATGTTTCCAACTCATATGATATCATGAAATTCAAAAAAAATATATAAAGATTCCATCTTGGAAATCACCCAATATAAAAAACATGATCATCAACACCCAAAATTATAGAAATCATACTTTATAATGAAAAAGAGGGTTTTTGAGCATTATGGATGAAAGGGATCTATAAATCAACTTACTCATACCTTAGAAGGAAGATTCTTGATGATTGATGGAGGAATTTTCTTGAAATCGAATCTTCAAGCTTAGTTACGCAACCCTAGTTGTTTTTCTATTTTAGTGCTCTTGGATGATGAGCTTTGAGTGATAATAGGGTTGTAATAGGCTTATAAGCTATATATTTCATAGGGTTAAGTTTAGGGACGTGTAAGAAGTGTTAAAACACTTAATTACCCTTAAAATAACTTAAAACGGAGTGTTTTTGGCAACTGGAACTGACTTGGGCGGCGCCCTAGTGATTGCTAAGTTAGGTTGGGTAGCGCCTAACCAATCGCTTATGCTTGGGTTGGGTGGTGCCTAACCAATCGCCTATTCTTACTGTCTCTCACGAAAATGGGCATAACTTTTCGCTCGGGTATTGGATCAAGCGAAATTAGTATTGTTGGAAAGCTAATTCGATTCTCTACAATTTGGTGGGTCTAAATCAGCCAATATACCACACTAACATCGATTTATACTCATTCAATGATGACCCTTGCAAAATCGAACACTAAAACTTGATGGATTCAAAAACTCTTAGCTTGTATTAGCTTAAGTGACTCATATGAACATGCTTAATGCATCATAAGCTATCGTATCACTAGGATATTCATTGTAAGTCATGTACTCATGTATGAATCACAGGATAGGAGAGTTCATACGTAGGAATACTTATTAACTTCCTAGATTAGAAACATGCGGGGTATTACAATATCTCCCCCTTGGTAACATTCATTCTCGAATGAGAATTTACTGAGAAGGGATACAAGACAATAGAAACTAAACTGAACATGAAGAGCTGAAACTTGATCTCATGAGTGATATGCTAAACATACTGAACTCGTGTATATCTGATGCACAGACAATTGACACATGAATGCATGACTGAGTATGAAACGGTTAATAGGTACCAAGTTTATACTGGAAACATAAACATGAAAGTGAATAAGATTAAAGAGAACTGTTACCTTGAGCTTGATCTGAATTGGCGGGGAAGAGGTAAGGATACTTGGTACACGTATCTGCTTCTGCTTCCAAAGTAGCTCCCTCACGAGACTGATTTTGCCAAAGAACCTTGACTAGAGGGACATTTTTGTTCCTCAATCTATGAGTCTGATAATCTAAGATTTCGACTGGAATCTCTTAATAGGAGAGGATGTTCTGAATGTCAATGCTTTGAATAGGGACAACAACTGCTGGGTCACCTATGCACTTCTTTAGCAAAGAGACATGGAAGACTGGATGGACTGAGGCTAGATCTGAAGGCAACTCAAGCTCATAAGCTACCTTGCTGAAGTGATAAAGAATTCTGAAGGGACCGACATACCGAGGATAGCGTTTCCCTTTCTTGATGAACCTCTTCACTTCCTTCATGGGAGAGATCTTAAGATAGACATAGTCATTGACCTCAAACTCGAGATCCTTTCTACGAACATCTGCATAGGACTACTGTCGGCTCTGAGCAACCCGGAGTCTCTCTCTTATCAACTAAACTTTCTCTAAGTCATCAAATACTAAGTCAGTACCTATGATTGAGGCCTCACTAACTTAGAACCAACCAATCGGAGATCTATATCTCCTACCATAGAGAACTTCAAATGGAGCCATCTGAATACTAGAATAATAGCTATTGTTGTATGCAAACTCAATCAAAGGCAAGTGGTCTTCCCAACTTCCCTTGAAGTCAATTGCCCACACCATTAGCATATCTTCAAGAGTCTAAATGGTGCTCTCTGCTTGACCATCTGTCTAAGGATGAAATGCTGTGCTGAGATGGACTTGGGTACCGAGACCCTTTTCGAATGCTTTCCAAATATGAGAAGTGAACTGGGTACCTCTGTCTGAGATGATAGATAGTGGAACACCGTGTAACCTGGCTAACTCCCTGATATAGAGTTTGGCATAATCCTCAGCGGAATAAGAAGTATGAACAGAAAGGAAATGAGCT
>NC_061121.1:201590251-201593365 GCF_002878395.1 Capsicum annuum
TAATCCTCAGCGGAATAAGAAGTATGAACAGAAAGGAAATGAGCTGAGTTAGTCATTCTATCTATAATGACCCAGACTGAATGATGCTGATGACGAGTTCTAGGTAAACCGGTCATGAAGTCCATGTTAACTTCTTCCCACTTCCAAGTAGGAATGGTAAAATCTTGCATGGAACCACTAGGTTTCTGATGCTCTATCTTAACCTACTGACATGTAGAGCACTTAGCCATAAACTCTGGAACATCTCTCTTCATCCCACTCCACCAATAGATCTCCCGCATGTCACAGTACATCTTAGTGGCACCTGGTTGAATAGAGTATCGTGCACCATGTGCTTTGCAAGTATTCGCTGACTTAATTCATCTACACCTGGAACACATTGACGACCCTGACAATAAAGAACACCATCTCCCCCTTGGGAGAAAACCTCAACTTTCTGATTCTAAACTGACTCTTTAAGCTTGACAAGGCTAGGATCCCTATCTTATTTCTCTTTCACCTCGAAAACTATAGATGACTCTAAACTACTATGAACACATACACCACTCTCTGAAGAATTGACTAAGCGAACGCCTAGTCTGGCAAGCTGATGGATCTCCTGAGCCATCTTTTTCTTACTATCATCAACGTGAGAAATACTACCCATGGAGAGTCGACTGAGAGCGCCGGCCACAGCATTGACCTTGCCCGGATGATAAATAACACTCATGTCGTAATCCTTCAAGAGCTCTAACCACATTCTCTGGTGAAGATTTACATCTTTTTGGGAAAAGACATACTGGAGGATTTTATGGTCTATGAAGACATCTACATGAACTCCATAGAGATAATGCCTCCAAATCTTTAAGGCAAAAACTACCGCTGCTAACTCAAGATCATGAGTAGGATAATTCTTCTCATGTGGCTTTAACTATCTGGAGGCGTAGGCTATGACCTTACCATGATACATGAGGACACAACCTAAACCCACTCTGGATGCATCACAATAGACTACAAAACCGTCTGAACTATCTGGAATAGCTAGAACTGGAGCGGAGGTGAGTTGAGTCTTCAACTCTTGAAAGCTCTTCTCGCATGAATCTAACCACGTAAACTTAATTTTCTTCTGAGTCAATCTGGACATGGGAGATCCAATAGAAGAAAATCCCTCGACAAACCATCTATAATAGCCAGCAAAACCCAAGAAACTTCTAATATCTGATAGAGATATGGGTCTGGGCCAGTTTCTTACTGCCTCGGTTTTCTGAGGATCTACTCTAATTCCATCACCAAAAATAATATGGCCAAGGAATGCTACTGATCTTAGCCAAAATTCGCACTTGATGAACTTAGCGAATAACTAGTGATCCCTGAGAGTCCAAAGAACAATCCTGAGATGGTCTGCATGATCACGCTCTGTGTGAGAATAGACCAGAATATCATCTATGAAGACTATGACAAACATGTCCAAGTACTGCTTGAATACACGGTTCATCAAATCCATAAACGATGCAGGGGCATTGGTAAGACCAAATGACATGACTAAAAATTAAAAGTGACCATACCGAGTACCAAAAGCTATTTTCAGAATGTCACATTCTCTAACTCTGAGCTGATGATAGCCTAATCTAAGGTCTATCTTGGAGAAGTAATTGGCACCCTGAAGTTGGTCGAATAGATCATCAATCCTAGGAAGAGGATATCTGTTCTTGATCGTGACCTTTTTGAGTTGACGGTAATCAATACACATCCTAAGAGAACTGTCTTTCTTGTGCATGAATAATACTGGCACACCTCATGGGGAAATGCTGGGTCTGATGAATCCTTTATCCAAGAGATTCTTCAATTGATCTTTATGTTCCTTGAGTTTTGCTGGTGCCATTCTGTATGGCATAATAAAAATAGGTTGAGTATCCGGAAAAAGGTCTATGCTGAAGTCTATTTCCCTTTTCGGAGAAATTCCTGGAAGATCTTTAGGAAGGACATCTAAGTATTCATTAACAAGAGGGACTGTTTCAAGGCTGGGAGATTCAGAACTGGAATCTTTAACATGCACGAGATGATACACACATCCTTAGAAATCATTTTCCTTGCCCAAAGGTAGGAAACAAGTTGACCCCTGAACGCTGAAATTCTACCCTTCCATTCTAGGACGGGCTCATTTGGGAACTGAAACTGAACTATCCTATTTCTGCAGTTGACTGTAGCATAGAAGTAATGAAGCCAATCCATGCTGAAAATGACCTCAAAATCAGTCATCTCTAACTCCACTAAATCTGCTGACGTGGATTTTTGAGATATCATAATCGGGCAGTTCCTATATACCCGTCGGGCTATGATGGTTTTACCCACTAGGGTAGAGACTGAGAAGGGCTCTTCTAGGACTTCGGGACTGATTCCAAAATCGCTTGCTATGTATAGAGTAACAAAAGAAAAAGATTTACCTGGGTCTAGAAAAGCATAAACATGAACATGGAAAATCTGTAACATACCAGTAACTACATCAGGAGAATTTTCCTGATCCTGCTGGGACTAAAGAGTATAGAGTCTGTTTGGGCGTTGCCCACTGGTAGAATTGGAAATGGCATCCTGCTGGTTCAGGCGACTGGACTGAGCTGTAGAATGATTTTGCTGACCCTGAAGACTTGACTGCAGACACTCCCTAATCCTGTGGCCTAGCTTGCCACAACCAAAACAGACATCACTATCGGCTCTGCAAATGCCCTTGTGGTTCTTACCACAAGTTTTACAAAGGGGATTCACTCGGGCACTGCTAACACTGCCCTGAGATTAAGAGCCTAGCGCTTTGTCTCTATTGCCATCTCTGAACTTTGACACTGGAGCACTGGCAGAGGAAGGAGCTGGAATGGCTGACTTGGAGCAAAACTGTGAACGGTTTCCTCCATCTGACTTAAGGTAAGCAAAGTTGAAATTACCTGACCTTGCTCTCTTGTTCTGCCTCTCCCTAGTCTTAAAATTTTGCTTTTCTATTTGCTGGGCATGGGTCATGAGTCTGGCTAAGGTCATATCACCAATCAACATCGCAGACCTACATTCATTTACCAGGCTATCGTTAACCCCTGACACAAACTTGGTCATCTTAGCTCTATTGTCTGCAACCACATGAGGAGCATA
>NC_061121.1:201593465-201593772 GCF_002878395.1 Capsicum annuum
AGCTCTATTGTCTGCAACCACATGAGGAGCATACCTGGCTAGCTGAGTAAATCTGAGAGAATACTCCCTAACCATCATATTCCCCTACCTAAGGTTGATGAACTCAAGAACTTTGGCTTCTCTCAGCTCTTGGGGAAAGAATCTATCTAAGAAGGCTGTGACAAATTCCTCCCACTTGATAGGGCCTATATCATCTACCTTTCAGACTTCCACTGTTTGTACAAATCATAAGCAACATCCTATAACTGGTAGGTGGCTAACTCAGCACTCTCAATAGAAGTAACACCCATGATGTCAATGACCTTTT